>NW_025963890.1:57825603-58038103 GCF_023055435.1 Haliotis rufescens | reverse complement strand
TACACTCTCAGTACCCTCACTCCGCATAACCATACACTCTCAGTACCCTCACACCGCATTACCATACGCTCTCAGTACCACACACACTCTTAGTACCCTCACACCGCATTACCATACACTCTCAGTACCCTCACACCGCATTACCATACTCTCTCAGTACCACACACACTCTCATTACCCTCACACCGCATAACCATACACTCTCAGTACCACACACACTCTCAGTACCACACACACTCTCATTACCCTCACACCGCATTACCATACATTCTCAGTACACACACTCTCATTACCATCACGCCATCTTGCTATACACTCTGATGTTTCTATTATCACATTACACTATAATTAATATATACACGACCCGTGAAGATCCGGGATAAAATAGATCTTCAGCGCCCCATGCTTGTCGTAAGAGGTGAATAATGGGATCGGGTGGTCAGGCTCGCTGATGCACGTCTTCGTATGCCAATTGCGCGGATCGATGCTCATGATGTCAATCACTGGATTGTGTGATCCAGACTCGATTATTTACAGATCCTCGTTAACCATATAATTAAAACCCCTTCCAAGTAGGGCAACCGAGTCTTACAAGTATGGCAGTTGTTCGTCATGTGAACGTTCTCCGACACAGATTTATTTATTATGAATGTTTTACCTGCACAAGCTTCATAGCTGCCGCCGCGCATGACAAGAAACTAAAAAACATCGAAATATTCGAAAACACAAGAATGTTCAAATACGTGACATTCCCCCTTCATAAGCAATCGAACCTAGCATTTTGCACCGATTGCAAAGGTGAAATACGCTCAGGATAACTGAGGGTTTCTTGGAACTTTAATCAACAGAAATATCATCAATACAGTGTAACTGTAATAGAGCTAAGTGCGCAGTGAAGCGGTCATAAAACCAGACGCATTTTCAATCCAAATTGATTACATGTCTGATATTGATTGTCCAATCAAATTCGAATATTTCACGTAGTCATGGTACAATTAGGGAATGAACGTACTGTGTTTGGAAATTAGATTAATGTTAGACCGATTTCATAATATTATCTCTGTATAATAAAATAGATCAGTGGAGACATGCAGATATTCTTAAAATTTAGCCCCCCCCCCCCCCCCCCCTCTCTCTCTCTCTCTCTCTCTCTCTCTCTCTCTCTCTCTCTCTCTCTCTCTGAGGATTAGTTAGTTGTTTAACACCGCTTTTAACAGTATTCCAGTTATATAGCGGTGTGTCAGTTTAATGTGGTAGAAAAGCCCAAAGTGATGCAGGTCTCAGACGTTTACCACTTCGGTGAAACCAACGAGCACGGTAATGGTGCTGACAAACCTAGAAACATAATCGGGGCGAACCGTGATTCGAACCCAAAATTATAGGTTTCTGACGTGCCCAAGGGACGCAACTCTGCACAGCGAATCGCGGCGCCTTACACGACTAGCCTACCCGTGCCCCCGGATACTGCTGTGAAGAGTATTTAGTCGCAACAACGCAGTCAAACCTTTTGTCACTCAACTCAATACTTTAACAACACAGCTTTTCATATTTGTTATACGCAGGATCTAGGCAACCTCTGGTATGGCAAAGGTGGGTTAATTATTTTAAAAATCATCAATTTTCATTTCAGAATCCCAGATATAAAAAGACTACACCCAGAGACGGGCAATAATCTTGCTGGATAAAAAAAATATATTTATATGTAATTTATATTGCCATATTTACACAAATTCTGATTTTTACCCCACTTTCATCTTCGCACCCACACAGAACTTTCATTCGTCCTGTACAGCTAACAATGATCCACATACATGTGCAATATATAACAAAACTGAAGTAAGAAACATATCATGCAATTCCAGGTTTTCAAGGGACACGACTTTTATCTTCAACTAATATATGAAACAATGCCATATTAGTATAAAATATATTGGGTTCACATTTTGAAAAATAATTTTGCTTTTCAATCATATATGTTTATTTTCGTATTATTTTATCGTGGTTGATTTTTAAAAAAAATATATCATTTTATACTTATAAAGGGAACCTTTAACAAGAAACAAATACTTGATCAGTAATGATATTTTTCCTTATTCCAAATTATACGACAAATTACGACAAGCATTGTCACAATTTAGGACAAGCATGGGTTGCTGAAGATCTATTCTACCCCGGATCTTCACGGGTCTTTTGTAAAAGAAAGAACTAACGATGTGCACAATGAATACTCAAAGTAGGATCATATAACATATTTGTGGATTTGAAGACTCTTTTCGTCCACCTGAACATTATTTACACAGGTGGCTGATATCTAACGGTGTTTTGGTACAGATTGAATATTTATGTTATCAATTGGACACCAATTGATAGAATCTTATATGGCTATATATGTATCCAATAGTCTGTTGGTTGTCCCGTGATTATCCGGGTTAGAATAGGTCTTCAGCAACACATGCTTGCCGCAAGAGGCAACTATGCTTGCCGTAAGAGGCGACATATGTTTGTTTAGCGTGACACATTTTTAAGGAAAACGTGTTCTGGTAGTTTATTTCTTGCATAACGCCTCACTCAGCAATATGTCAGCTACATGCACATGTAAGGGGTCTGCAAATAATCTTATTCTTGTTGACACCTTGATGTCCTTTAAAAGAGAAACCCCCCTACACCCGCGTCTGATTCGCATCTTCCATTAATAATATGATTGTTAAGAATACTGCACATATCTAAAAAGCATTTACTAAACCTGTTTATAGTTGAAACTACCGAAAATCGTTTCATGCTAAAACTATCCAATCAAAAATCCCAACTGTTGTTATCTTTACCTTCCAAAAAATCAAGGATATCGTCTTCCACAAAATCAGGTAGTGTGTCACCCCAAGAATTAAAATCATAATATACACATCCTCACAACAGATCATCTTATGATAGTAATAAAACGTTTTCACATTGACGTAACGGGGTATTATACCAGGTTGAAGACTCCGGGTGAGAATAAACACATGCATACAACAGATCATCTTATAATAGTAATAAAACGTTTTCACATTGACGTAACAGGGTATTATACCAGGTTGAAGACTCCGGCTGAATATAAACACATGCATACAGCAGGTCTTTCATTAAACCGTCTTTCATATACCACTCTCACACACTTTGGTCCACTCTACAAGATGAGCTAAAGTGTTTCTAATCAATACTGTTACAAAAAACAGTGGCCCTGATGTGGCAATCGTAGAAACTAGGGTTTGATAGAGGCTTGTGGACACGCTTGCCTCGGGAAGATGTGATGTAAATAGTAATATCAAATCTGTCTCCTTCAACCATGTTTCAGTCAGCCTGACGATATCAAATATGTTAACAAAGTTTAATATTATACGTTTATAATCGTCCAGCTTGGATGTTACTCTAGACCCAGAAATTAAATTGTATAGTTCCAGTTAACAAAGGGGACATTGTAGGTGAACCTGTATGAAACACCGTACAATCATCTTGGCCCGGGCCACGTCCCTATCTATTGTTCGTCTTATCTCTCTCATGCTAGGGCGGAGTGATCGAGGCGGAACTACCTCTTCTCTATGTGTCACGTTTTATACGTTTTACGTTTCACCATGAGTGGGTGGGAGTGGGTGTGGGTTTCTTTTAATTTCTTAAAGGGGGCACGGGTGGCCCAGTCGTCTAAGGCGCCGCGATTCGCTGTGCAGAGTTGCGTCCCTTGGGCAAGCCAGAAACCTGTGATTGTGGGTTCGAATCCCGGTTCGCCCCGATTATGTTTCTAGGTTTGTCAGCACCATACCCTTGCTCGTGGGTTTCACCGAAGTGGTAAACGTCTGAGACCTGCATCACTTCGAGCTTTCCTCCAACATTAAGCTGACACGCCATGATTTAACTGGAATACTGTTAAAAGCGGTGATAAAGCGAACTCACTCCCTCACTCTTTATCAATAACCTAGTTATTTAGGTTTGCGTTTATCGTATGCTTGGGACTGTTTGTTATACGTCACACCTGTAGTTTGTATTCTCCTGAAACATGAAACAAAGATTTGCAAACGTTCTTGCATAGGATGTTTCTTGTCAACACGTATCTTTGTTACTATTACTTGATATTTCCATTTCCATGATCCTCTTCTTGTTTTGAAGAGAATACCGCATGTGCAGATTGTGCGTGAGACAACTTATCACGCAATGACACCACTGAGATGTATTCTTTGGACCTCAACTTTTTTGGCCGAAGATAATGTCATGTGATAACACAAGCTCCTCCCACTGCATACTTAAGGCCCGCGGTCATTGAGTTAGCCAGTTCAACACGACGGGCATTTGTTCAGGTTGGTGACAATAACGCTTGTTCACTAATATACCTGTAATCTCATGCTATCTCGGTTCAGTAAATTCTTTACTATGCAAGCACATCTAATTTACGAAATATCATTTCGAAGGTCTATAATTACGTAAAAACTTCATCGGACTTAATAGGCATGTTTACATATCATGTCCTAGGTATGCCGGCATGACTGCGCGAAAAGTAACAATGACTTGCATCTTATTTAATGCACGGTGCAACAACTTGTTAATGGAACTTCACGTGCAGTATGCAAGGCGAACTAGAGGAGTGAACCTGCTGTCGCAAACCAACCCTCGGTTATATATCAGACAGATTCATTCAGACCCTGAGGGATGCAGAAGGTAGGTGGTTCGATCCTCTGGACGAGGGAGTCATACGTGAAAGATGGTACTTGTTGTTACCCTGCCTGGCGCTCGGGTTTAATTAAAGCGGCGAATGGTTGACTGGCGTCAATTACTGTTTCTGAGTGGAGCATCCATGGTGCATCCATGTTAAGCTGCGGCATGGTATCTCAGTGGGCTGGACTGTAAGACAGGCGTAAGTGGGCTTGTTGTACAAGCACGCCGCTAGACAAGTGAAGTAATTTTGGACGCTGTGTTAAAACGCTATTTTAGATTGCCTCACGATATTGAGTGAGTGAGTGAGTTAAATTTAACGTCGCATCGGCATTATTCCAGCCACAAACCGTTGAGAACAAGCTTGCCTCGCCATATTGAGGAGATATTGAAGACTTGCAGATGAGTCAAACCTGGCTTAAACATCTCGTGCAGTTTAAGCAGGTTTGATTCGGTTTTAAAGGTGTTAAAACATGTGTTAATGAGTGAATATGAGCTAACGAATATGAGGCAGTGAATATGTGGGAATGACAACGAGGCAGTGGATATGTGGGAATGACTACGAGGCAGTCAATATGAGTGAATGACTACGAGGCAGTGGATATGTGGGAATGAATATGCGTCTTCCAGACTCAGGAGTCTCTACTTGCCTATATAAAAATCTAGTTATCACCCTTGCCACATCATGCCGACTATCGCACGATAATCTAGTCAGAGAACGTTTTACAAAATCAAACTTCGGTTCCGAAAACGGGGTCCCAGCCATAGCCTGTCGAATTTGTGTTTAAAATATTTTCAAAATAAAGCGAGGACAAATATTTTCGAGGTGGTTCAGTGTTCAATCAACGCGCAAATGTACTTTTATATATTTGAGTTAAACCTTCATTTTTATCCTTTTAACTCGAATGACTAAACGCTTATCACGCTGACTCAGAAGCAGTGCTATGTTTAGAGGACATCTGCTGTGCATGTCATGTTACAGCGATATGCAGCCAAACTTGACACTGATAGCCGATATGCCTCTACAGCCTGTTTCCCTGGGTATTGCGGCAGTGACAATCATCTTTACTGTGGTAAATTGTTATTGTTTTTGTCTGTTAGGGATGAAATCTCAAATCGAAATAAGAATTGCGTTCTGATTAGAGTTCGCGTTTTCATCACAAGGGACACAACTCGTGTCCTACACGAGGTGGCACCACGATCGAGCCAAGACAATGTAAATTTGAAATGGCAAGGGTAGAATGTAGACTTCTTTATAGGCTAGTATACACTCTTACCTTGGGAAGATGATGAATACGAGACAGTGAATATGATGTACCACTACCAGCAATATTCCAGGTATATCACGGGTGCCTGGAAACAATGGAGTCTGGTCCAGGCAACCAGTGGTTGATAGCATGAGCGTTGTAGGGCTACTGTGACACACCCGCCCTGGTCACACATTGTATTCAACTGTTCCTGACTACTGACAACATATGACTTACAAATGCTGATGAAGGAATCTGATGGTCTTGCAACGATCTTTATAGTGATTATTTGATAATCAACAGTTGTCCTCTGCCTTGTGTGTGTGTGTGTGTGTGTGTGTGTGTGTGTGTGTGTGTGTGTGTGTGTGTGTGTGTGTGTGTGTGTGTGTGTGTGTGTGTGTGTGTGTGTGTGTGTGTGTGTGTGTGTGTGTGTGTGTGTGTGTGTGTGTGTGTGTGTGTGTGTGTGTACACATAGGGTAGAGTAGGTCGGGCACTGGGACTTCACCTACACGGAGCCCGGCCAGTAGGTATACATAGGGAAGAGTAGGTCGGGCACTTGGACTTCATCTACACGGAGCCCGGCCAGTAGGTATACATAGGGTAGAGAAGCCACAGTGACGTGACAGGCGGAGCAGAAGTCACGGTGACGTGACAAGGGGAGCAGAAGCCACGGTGACGTGATAGGGGGAGCAGAGGCTACAGTGACGTGACAGGGGGAGCAGAGGCTACAGTGACGTGACAGGGGGAGCAGAGGCTACAGTGACGTGACAGGCGGAGCAGAGGCCACAGTGACGTGACAGGCGGAGCAGAAACACCAACTTGGTTACAATTGTAAAGACCATGCTGAGCAGCTCCCGGGTAATCTTCGTACGTTCAACCCAAGGTGGTCGGGTAGCCTAGTGGTTAAAGCGTTCGCTCCTCACGCCGAAGACCCAGGTTCGAATCCCGATATGGGTACAATGTGTGAAGCCCATTTCTGATGTCCCCCGCCGTGATATTGCAGGAATATTGCTAAAATCGGCGTTAAACCAAACTCATTCACTCACTCACCCACTTTGATCAATATGAACACCAACACATTTGAACACTGACATTATTTCCAATTTATGGTGCCAGATAGTTTTTCATGTGAGATTTTTCGTCTTGTGATCATCATCGTCCAATGATTTTTATTGGGACATCTTAAACCCCCATTTTGAACACCATCTACTGATTTTACTTAACCAGTTATGGATAGATACCAAGACAAACCGAAAATTATCACACGTCTCCACAACGATCTACCATCTGCAAACTGTGCAGCAGTGATATTTAGAGGCAGTTCCGCGAAATTATATTGGATTAATAACACTCCCTTCATTCTCCTACCGCACCATACCCGTGCTCGTGGGTTTCACCGAAGTGGTAAACGTCTGAGACCTGCATCACTTCGGGCTTTCCTCCCACATTAAGCTGACACGCCGTGATATAACTGGAATAATGTTAAAAGCGGCGTTAAACCAAAGTCACTCACTCATTCTCCTACCCAGAGTTCCATGCGGCCGGCAGCCAGCCAGCATAGTACCTCTGCCACAGGCCGGCGCCATGTGACGATTCGTCACACCTTTCACAGTCCATTCAAGATATTGCATATGCTTTTCATCCGTTTCATGTTTGACAAGTCTACACATTTTAAATATATAACACACCGAGATGGTCGTATTGCGTTTCGCTCAGATTCACCACTTACACACTGACATGGTAGTATTGTGTTTCTCTCAAATTCTCCACTAACACACTGACATGGTAGTATTGTGTTTCTCTCAAATTCTCCACTAACACACTGACATGGAAGTATTGTGTTTCTCTCAAATTCTCCACTAACACACTGACATGGTAGTTTTGTGTTTCTCTCAGATTCTCCACTAACACACTGACATGGTAGTATTGTGTTTCACTCAGATTCTCCCCTAATAACAACACACTGAGAAAATCGTATTGTGTTTCACTCAGATTCTCCATTAATAGCAACACACTGAGAAGGTCGTATTGTGTTTCACTCAGATTATCCACTAATAACAACACACTGAGATGGTCATATTGTGTTTCACTCAGATTCTCCATTAATAGCAACACACTGAGAAGGTCGTATTGTGTTTCACTCAGATTATCCACTAATAACAACACACTGAGATGGTCATATTGTGTCTCACTCAGATTCTCCACTAATAATAACACAACAAGATGGTCATATTGTGTTTCTCTCAGATTCTCCACTGATAATAACACACTAACATGGTCATATTGTGTTTCACTTAGATTCTCTACTAATAATAACACACCGAGATGGTCATATTGAGTTTCACTCAGATTCTCAGCTGATAATAACACACTGAGATGGGCGTTTTGTGTTTAACTCAGATTCTCTACTGATAATAACACACTGAGATGGTCATATTGTGTTTCACTCAGATTCTCCACTAATAACAACATACTGAGATGATCAGATTGTGTTTCACTCAAATTCTCCACTAACAACAACATACTTAGATGGTCGTATTGTGTTTCACTCAGATTCTCCACTAAAACACTGACATGGTAGTATTGTGTTTCTCTCAGATTCTCCACTAACACACTGACATGGTAGTATTGTGTTTCACTCAGATTCTCCACTAACACACTGACATGGTAGTGTTGTGTTTCACTCAGATTATCCACTAATAACAACACACTGAGAAAATCGTATTGCGTTTCACTCAGATTCTCCATTAATAGCAACACACCGAGATGGTCATATTGTGTTTCACTCAGATTCCCCACTGATAATAACACACCGAGATGGTCATATTGTGTTTCACTCAGATTCTCCACTGATAATAACACACCGAGATGGTCATATTGTGTTTCACTCAGATTCTCCACTGATAATAACACACTGAGATGGTCATATTGTGTTTCACTCAGATTCTCCACTGATAATAACACACCGAGATGGTCATATTCTGTTTTACTCAGATTCTCCACTGATAATAACACACCGAGATGGTCATATTGTGTTTCACTCAGATTCTCCACTGATAATAACACACTGAGATGGTCATATTCTGTTTCACTCAGATTCTCTACTGATAACTACACACCGAGATGGTCATATTGTGTTTCACTCAGATTCTCCACTAACACACTGACATGGTAGTATTGTGTTTCTCTCAAATTCTCCACTAACACACTGACATGGTAGTATTGTGTTTCTCTCAGATTCTCCACTAACGCACTGACATGGTAGTATTGTGTTTCTCTCAGATTCTCCACTAACACACTGACATGGTAGTATTGTGTTTCACTCAGATTCTCCATTAATAATAACTCACTGAGATGGTCGTATTGTGTTTCACTCAGATTCTCCACTAATAACAACACACTGAGATGGTCGTATTGTGTTTCGGTCAGATTCTCCATTAATAATAAGATACTGAGATGGTCATATTGTGTTTCACTCAGATTCTCCACTGATAATAACATACGGAGATGGTCGTATTGTGTTTCACTCAGATTCTCCACTGATAATAACACACTGAGATGGTCGTATTGTGTTTCACTCAGATTCTCTACGGATAATAACACACTAAGATGGTCGTGTTGTGTTTCACTCAGATTCTCCATTAATCATAACACAACGAGATGGTCATATTGTGTTTCACTCAGATTTTCCACTAATAATAACACACTGAGATGGTCATATTGTGTTTCACTCAGATTCTCCATTAATAATAACACACTGAGATGGTCGTATTGTGTTTCACTCAGATTCTCCACTAATAACAACACACTGAGATGGTCGTATTGTGTTTCACTCAGATTCTCCATTAATAATAAGATACTGAGATGGTCATATTGTGTTTCACTCAGATTCTCCACTGATAATAACATACGGAGATGGTCGTATTGTGTTTCACTCAGATTCTCCACTGATAATAACACACCGAGATGGTCGTATTGTGTTTCACTCAGATTCTCTACGGATAATAACACACTAAGATGGTCGTGTTGTGTTTCACTCAGATTCTCCATTAATAATAACACAACGAGATGGTCATATTGTGTTTCACTCAGATTCTCCACTAATAATAACACACTGAGATGGTCGTATTGTGTTTCACTCAGATTCTCCATTAATAATAACACACTGAGATGGTCATATTGTGTTTCACTCAGATTCTCCACTGGTAATAACACACCGAGATGGTCATATTGTGTTTCACTCAGATTCTCCACAAATACTACTACTACTAGTAGTACTGCTACTACTACTACTACTACTACTACTACTACTATTACTACTACCACTACTACTACTACTACTACTACTAAATCTACTGCTACCACTAATGCCACTACTACTACTACTGCTACTGCTGCTACTCCTACTCCTACTTCTACTACTACTACTACTACTACCACTACCACTACCACTACCACTACCACTACCACTGCTACTGTTACTGCTACTGCTATTACTACTACTACTACTACTACTACTACTAATACTACTACTACCACTACCACTACCGCTACCGCTACCACTACTACTACTACTACTACTACTACTACTATCACTGCTACTACTTCTACTCCTACTACTACTTCTACTATTTCTACTCCTTCTACTGCTAGTACCACTACTACAACTACTACTACTACTACTACCACTACAACTACTTCTACTGCTGCTACTTATACTAACCCTACTATCACTAATACCACTACTGCTGCTACTCTGCTGCTACTACTACTACTCCTACTTCTACTACTAATACCACTACTGCTACTACTACTGCTCCTCCTCCTAATACTACTCCTACTTCTACTCCTTCTTCTACTACTACTACCACTACTACTACTACTACTCCTACTACCACTAATACCACTACTGCTGCTAATGCTACTACTCCTTCTACTACTACTACCACTACTACTACTACTGCTACTACTACTACTTCTTTTACTCCTTTTTCTACTACTACTACCACTACTACTACTGCTGCTGCTACTACTATTACTGTTACTACTACTACTACTTCTACTACTACCACTACCACTACTACTACTACTGAAGCTACTACTAATATTACTACTACTACTACTACTACTATTTGTAAACCTACTACTACTAATTCCACTACTGCTACTACTACTACTCCTCCTACTACTAGTCCTACTTCTACTCGTTCTTCTACTACTACTACCACTACTACTACTACTGTTGCTACTACTACTACTACTACTACTACTACTACTCCACCTACTACTACTACTACCACTACTACTTCTAAACCTACTACTTCTAATACCACTACTGCTACTACTACTACTACTACTAATAATAATAATAGTAATCCTACTACCACTAATACCACTACTGCTGCTTTTACTACTGCTACTCTGCTGCTTCTTCTACTACTCCTCCTGCTACTAGTCCTACGTCTACTCCTTCTTTTAATACTACTACCACTACCACTACTACTGTTGCTACTACTACTATTACTACTCCTACTACTATTTCTAAACCTACTACTACTAATACCACTACTGCTACTACTACTACTACTCCTACTACTACTCTTACTTCTACTCCTTCTTCTACTACTACTACCACTACTACTACTACTGTTGCTACTACTACTACTACTACTTCTGCTACCACTACTACTTCTAAACCTACTACTACAAATACCACTACTGCTACTACTACTACTTCTCCTACTACTACTACTTCTTCTATTCCTTCTTCTACTACTACCACTACTACTGCTACTGTTGCTACTACTTCTACTACTACTACTGCTACTAATCCTACTACCACTACTGCTACTCATACTACTGCTACTGCTGCTGCTACTACTACTACTACTCCTTCTTCTTCTACAACTACTTCTACTACTACTGCTGTTACTACTACTACTACAACTGCGACAACAACTACTACTACTAGTGCTCACACTCCTACTACTCCTGCTGCTACTACTACTCCTACTACTACTAATCCTTCTTCTTCTACCATTACTACCACCACTACTACTGCTGCTGTTGCTGTTGCTAAAACAACTACTACTAGAATAAGCTAGTTTGGATGTCACATGTGCCCTTCCATAGGCATTCAAAACAGACGTATATATTCTATAGATGCAAATTTGTATTAAAATATATAAATGGACAAATTGATCAACATGTGTAAAACACAACATTTAACAAGTAAATCACGTTTTCAGATGACATAGCTAATACAATATTTCACGTATTAATCTGTATACGGTTTTTAAAAGCTGTATTGGTATCAAAAACAAGTCAGATCTTATATTCTACTACAGAATGTTCCATCATATTTCGGTACTGATCCATTGACTCAAAAAACTGAAGCCATCAGGTCAAGCAAAAAGATGATATATGTGCGTGCAAAATCTCGCTGCCAACTATACAGTGCAGGACTTCCTCCAATGTGTGTAAACGATCCAGCGTCCATGTAGATTCGACCGGGTACTCATTCGTTGCTGGGCGAACAAAGGCCAATGAAGATGGTAATAATTATAAGCCTTCAGACATTTGTCAACCTGAATTAATGGTCATATTTAGTGCACAAAGATTAATATGAAACGATGGCTCCTCTCTGACCCGACCACTGCCCATCCCCATGCCTACTCCCACCCTCACACTGACTCCTGTATACACTAACTTCCACTTCGCTCTCCTGGGAACACTGGATGGGAGGGTGTGCTGCCGTTCTTTGTCTGTAAAGCAGAAAACAGACCTTTAGCATCGTTCAGTTTCTGTCTCTTCTGTTGGTCACTCGCGATCGTCAGAATTGTAATACGTATTACTTTGTCTAGTTCCGCACATTTACCGTAATCTACCACTAAACGGCCCGATCTTGTACATTATCGATAAGGGAAATACTATTAAACCATTAATGTTGCAGATGCACACTTAGGTTTCAACACTGCGCTTCCACACCTGATACCCGTAGGTCTAATCTCTCTTGAAGCCCGTACAGCATATATCTAATAACACATTCCACTCTCATCCCCTTCTTAGTCCTACCGGCCTGTATTAATCATCCCCTTTTCAACTCCAGACATTAAGAACATTTAGGGCTCCCTCATACTCGAGGGTTCCCTTGTATAATTAAGTTTATTTCACATCATTCATAACTTTATTTCAGGGACTGTATATTAGCCAAGACACATACCCAACTTCATCAGTGCTTGCTCTCTGTTCACAGTGACGGCCACACTGATCACCCCCCACCCTGGCAGATCGAGCACTGCTGGTGTTGTTGAGCGGGGCCTCGGTGGCAGCTCTGGGTGGAACACACATGACATTTTGATCATCGAGCAGGCTCTCGTGTGTACACGGAATTGCTCGGTTGTGAGGCGCCGCTGATGCCATTGTAGGACTGGAAATAAGATCAGAGGTTTTGCAGTATTTTCAAGTTAATTCACTATGGACTTAGGGACAGATATACCAAGGAGCACGGCTGATTATAAGACGGGTTTTATTTTAATTAACAATAGACGAATATCAATTTTGGAAATATAGATTTGAAGTTTTGAAATACAGGTATCAGACAATCATATGGCTCACAAAAAGCTCTTTTTGTGAAAGAGTGATTGAGTGAGTTTTTCGACGCTTTCAGTGTTATCCCGACAACAACAAAAACATGTACCCATGAACCTTGGTCTTCGGCGTGACGAGCAAACGTTTAACTACTAAGGTGTCCCGCATAAATATGTACTCTCCACAAGTTCGAAACTGAAATCATTATGAATCAAGGTTCTCTTTCTGGGAGGGGCGGTCGGGTAGCCTAGTGGTTAAAGTATTCGCTCGTCACGCCGAAGACCGGGGTTCGATTCCCGACATGGGTACAATGTGTGAAGCCCATTTCTGGTGTCCCCCGCCGTGATATTGCTGGAATACTGCTAAAAGCGGCGTAAAACCATACTCACTCACTTACTCATTCACGCTCTTTCTATGAGAAACAAAAGGTTCAACAAATGTATCCTTAAAATATGAAACGTCATCGACAGTGTAATCACTCTCGACTATCCACCGAAACAGATTTAATTGGGCGTACAGAGCCAAATAGCGATAAAAATTAAATCAATGGATCACTGAAAATCAGTGATGATAGCAGGTGTTCGCGAAAAGTGAAAGCATATCATTCTAACAGTTGCACCCGCCACACCCAGTTTGTATAAATAGGTCAGTGTTTGTTCGTTGCCTGTCGCCACACAGCAGTACTCCTGCAATGCAACTGCGGCCTGTGATAACAGATAATCTTGCCCAGATATTCAAGTAGTCTTCTATGTCGTGTAACGGGTCTAATCCAGTTGGATATATGTGCATGTGTGTTCGTGTTTTATGTGTTCGGTCAGCTTTGAGCTGTTATTCACGATAATTTGACCATATTCCCAAGCCTTGGATTAATCAAGGAGAGTCGTCTAGAGCTCATAATCGGTGGATTACCCGGACATTGCGTGTGGTATAATGCAGGTAGGGTGTTACACACTATATCCTGGCTTTGAATATATGGTGGCCATCGTGTATGACTCGTCATTACACATGATTAGCACCAGCATTATAATCCTATGTAAATTATGTGAATTAGTGTGAATGAAAACCGTTTGGGCAAAATATTTTAGCTATTTTTGTATTAGATATATGAGTACATATGTAAAAGTATGTAGTTGTACATAGTTGTATGAAGTTTGAGACACAAACTATGTGGTGGAAATGTTCGTTGGGATACGTTATACATGTATTGTCTGTGAACCATCATTTTGGTACCCGGTTTTTCACAATTTGACATCATGTGTGTCACACATGGTTGGTGCATGCATGACTCAAGGCCATGCTACACCCCTCGTTGTACCAACGTTGTCGGTATAAGGGAGAAATCATGTGTGGCATGGAGGTTTTGGGTCAGAGGATAACGTGATATTATTCTTACGATGTACTGTGATTTGTAAACGTGAATGAGAAACACCCTATATATACATATATCTCCCTTCTTTCACAAAGAGAAAATTGCATTTAACTTGCATCTCACGAAGGGCCTTTCTCTGAATTCTCTGTCCTGATTAACGTTTATAAACCTAGAAGTTTATAAAATGATGATATCAATGTTTACAAGACGACACAAGTTTATCACACAGACAACTGGTCACGGCACGTTGTACAAGCTTTAATATGAGTTCATTAGAATGAACAGACCATCATGTATGACAAAATGTTGAAAGACATGTTATTGAGATTGAGCAACAGTATCGCCAGTCAGAGGGTATAGACTTCAGTAAAATCGACCCAGTAATTGTGAATCTTTCTGACATTTCACAGTCCGATTGAAAAAATGTGTCATAGTGTGTCATGAGAACTTTTCAGACAATCCCGCGTGCACCTGTTACGAGCGTCGTCAAATGTATAAACCGCTTCTGTATTGTTTCTCGTTACTTGAACTTTATCAATAAACATGAATGAACTTCATTTGGGGAAATATTAAGAATCTAGTTTGATTATCTTATATAAGGTTGGTTTGTCATAAAGTTGTATCTATTTTTGCTGTACATGATTTATATGCTATCTTAGTGTTATGTCAAGGGAAGCTAATTGAAAAAGGTTTCCGGGAAATACTTTACGTACGTGATGTTATACAACCGCTTCATTCAGTAAGTCATATTACGAACTAATAATCCTTCTGTGTCTGAGTTGTCTATTCATGTAATACTGCGGCATAGTATCACAGTGGGCTAGCACTATAAAATTGGAATTAGTCGGGACTAGTACAAGAAGTCACACAAGCACGCAGGCACTATGCACGCACGCACGCACGTGCATGCACATCACTATTTAAGTGCAATAATCGTACAACGCTACGTTAAACCCCTTTTCACTTTATCTGCAGGTTTATAAAATGATTATATCAATGTTTACAAGACGACACAAGTCTGTGTGATAAACTTGTGTCGTCTTGTAAACATTGATATCATCATTTTAAACTGGTTTTGTATCCTTGGATGCATACACAATGCCAGCTCATCCAGCCTGACAGCTTTTCCTTAACTCTTATTGGGAGCCACACTTTCAAGAATCCTCAGATTATGGTAACTATCATTATCCAGAACAATCAGACTTGGGTGATGTAGATGTTGCAGTTGTTGATATTAGAACCACTGCATGAAAGCGGTTCCATTTATTTCGCGTCGATAGTCACCATCATCAGACTTTACCCCAAACACTTAATCATGTCCGTTTATTTAAACCCTTTTCAGAAGTTTTGTTTGTTGTTAAACGCCGTACTCAGCAATATTCCAGCTACACTGCGGCTGTCTGTTAATACTCGAGTCTGGACCAGACAATCCAGTGGAAGAAAAAGTTTATTCATGAATGAGGCCACATGGCCCAGAGTTCATTTACAGGAATAATATATACTATGCACATGCACAAATTTTCTTTCAGTATACGTTCATCTTTTTTGACATTTGTATTTACATAGGTAAATGTCTTTTTAAATATATGGACAGGTTTTTTATAACACAATCATTTCTGGTAGATAGAAGACTGATACATTTTGGGACAGATGGTTGCACATGGTAACATTTTGGAATTAAATTTTCTCTACTACTTTTATAAAAAAGACAAATTAACAAAAAATGGTATTCATGTTCTATTTCATAGCAGTTACATTTCATACATAAACTAAACGATGACTTTGTGGTTGTATTAAATCGAGTTTTCTGTACATTTAGATTATGGCTTAAACAACGGAATTTACATAAAGATCTCTTTCACATGCTACAGTAGACAGATATTTTTTCTGGTTCGAGTAGTGATTTATAAGATGAATAAACATCAAGGAAAGAAGAATTAGTGATTTTGTAATGCCAGTTTTGGAATTCTATATCTTTGCATCGTTGTTTGAATATAACCATAGAGCATTTCATATCGCCGCAATCCGGCGACAGCCAGACATATGAAAACCCAGTTTGAAACAATAATTGTCTTTATATAAGAAACCCAGTTAGTTTGACCATTTTCGTCAAATGTTTTTAACATATGGTAACAGGCATACGGATATCTTGTTTCATGTAATCTAAGCAGTCGACACCAGTACTTCATACATCGACTGTTATAGTGTACACACAGTGATGTTCTTCCCAGCTCTCCTAGAATTGGATTTGTTGATGTTCTTTTACCAACGGAAAGAACTCTTTTAAAGAAATTACTCTGAACCTTTTCAATGCTTCTATTCTTTAAATCAAATATTTTAGCAGCAGTAGAAAATGGGAGAGATGGGAAATTCTTTATCATATTCAACACAGGAAAAGTCGCTTTGCTTGCTTGAATAGCTAGTGTATCACATGCTTTAGTCCAAAACAAGCCTCGAAGAGACCAAGGTATTTGAAATATGATACAAATTCAACTTGCAAACCTTTATACAACCATTTCTCAGCTTTCCTCAGATAACCACTCTTTCTAAAAACTATGACTTTTGTCTTATCTAAATTAACTTCAAGGCCCAATTTGTCAAGATAAGAGCCTAAAGTATCTAGTTTTCTCTGCAGTCCAATTACAGAATCATAAATAAGAGGGACATCATCAGCAATTAATAATAACATGATTTCATCAAAATTATCTTTCACAAATATGCCTCTTAGCCCAAGAATCTCAATTTTACGTACAAACACGTTTATAAAAAGTATAAAAAGAACAGGACTCAACATGCAACCTTGTCTAACACCACTTGTTGTGTTAAAAAAACTTGTTTCACATCTTCAACCCTCACACATGCTTTTTAATGTCCTACATGTTTCTAAGGATAATAAACGTTTTACCATGAAGACCTCTATTTAATAACACGTATAACAACTTATTTTTATCTACATAGTCGAAGGCTTTTCTAAAGTCTATGAAACAGGCATAAAATATGTGGTTTGATTTTCTAAGATATTTCTGACAGAGGGATTGAAGAACAAACAAATGATCAGTAGTGAAATAATCATTTCTTAATCCCGACTGGGCTTTCGTGTAGCATATCATTAACTTTGCTCAAGTTTCGTATTCTCAGTTCCAGTACTGAACTGAAAATTTAACCAAAAATAACAATAACAATAACTAACAATATTTAAAAGCGAAATTCCCCTGAAATTATCCGGATTTCGAGCGTCACCTTTTGCATACAGTGGGTCAATCATTCCTATATTCCACTCATCTGGAAATTCGCCATGATCAAATACAGAATTATAAAGTATATTTAAATATGACACAATGGAAAGAGCATTTTTATAAAATTCAGAAAGAACACCGTCAATACCAGGTGCTTTACCAGACTTTAAACTTCTAATAGCTGCCCTTATTTCATCGTC
This sequence comes from Haliotis rufescens, assembly GCF_023055435.1. Taxonomy (NCBI): domain Eukaryota; kingdom Metazoa; phylum Mollusca; class Gastropoda; order Lepetellida; family Haliotidae; genus Haliotis; species Haliotis rufescens. Next base: position 58,019,784 of record NW_025963890.1, on the reverse strand, counting down.
AGTAATGGCTTCGGACAGTATATCTGTAGTATTACAAAGGTCACTGTTATCATAATCATGTTTGATAAAAAACTCGTTCACATTTTCATCTTTGATATTTAGCAATTTTTTAAAGTAGTTGTGCCAATCAGAACTTGATACACTGTTGTGAACACTGTTAGAGCGCAGCAAGGATTTTGACTGTACAGCAGATTCAATCTCATGAACGACAGACATTTTTAAAGCTTTTTTCTTCTTTTCAAAACACAATTTGCGGTAAATCTTCTTTGCTGTCAGGTAATTTTCTAAATTTTCTCAAGATCTGTAGTTTCTTAGAAAATCTAAACATTTTTATTTATTTCTCTTGGCACATAAACATTCAGAGTCGAACCATGGAGGTTGTCTTACTCTATCAAATGATCTATTTCTATTTACAACTTTAAAGTGATCGCCAGCATATTGGAGTAATTCGACAATCCAGTGATGGATATCATGAGTATCGATCCACGCAATTGGGATACAATGACATGCATCAACAAAGTCAGCGAGCCTGACCACCCGATCCCGTTAGTCTCCTCTTACGACAGGCATAGTCGCCGTTTCAGAAGTACCAGCATGTTAAATGATAAGACGTTGCCCTTTCATGGTTGGTTTCGTTTTCCACTCCCAACTTAATTTCACTGTCATCTTCGTATCAACCTTGCTTTTACTAGTAAACTTCCGTCGCTGGTCTTTGGCGTTATATGTTTTTTGTTTTGTTCAGTAAATATATTTAAGCTTTAAATGTTGTTGTTGTTGTTGTTGTTGTTGTTGTTGTTGCTGTTCAACATATATTTTGATTTTACGGAGTTTACAGTATGGGCCTTCTACGTTATGGAAGGACATTTCATTATGGATAACACCTTGTCTTATTCTTTGTAGCGACGTTGTAGATACTAATACTCCCCCAACAGTTGCATGTGATTTTGCACAGATTTGTTCATCAACGGTTTACGGCACAAGCTTCATAACAAGTGAGAGACAAGAAACTACATCCAAGTATAAGAAAATGTTCAAATACTTTTGCTTTTGCTTTTGCTTTTGCTTTCATACGCCAACGAACATAGCACAGGCAACAATTGCATAGGTAAAATCTCAACAGGACGACTTATGGTTTTGTGGTAGTTCGATCAACACAAATAACATCTATTTTACGATGCTCTCAATGCGTAGGCACAATATATCTAATTATTGGCTAATCCACATTGTTAATACAATTACAACACGATAATATTGACAATACAACTACACCAATGAAAATAATTAACTTAAACAATGTAGATATTTATGTAAAATGTAACTCACGTTGACTTCTTGTTCCTTTCAGTTATAATCCTCTAAATTAGGAATGTCTTCCAAATCGGTGTAGCACACAGTAAGCCAGGGCGAAATGCCCACTCTCCAAGGCTGGCCATACGTGCGCAATCATGTGACGGTTAGCGCTTGCCTGAAGATAACACAACCCCTTGAGGTCAGACCTTGTTGCCTCGTGCTAAATGTAATGCTAGCTCACTGAGATACCTTTTTCGCGCTAACCAAGAATAACCCACTGCGACACAATGTGCGGACTACGAACCGACACGTCCCTGTTTTACCCAGGACAGGGTAACAACAAATCTTTAGGTATGACGCTGCCGGGGATCCAACGCCGGACCTTCTGCTCTCTACCACTAGACAACAAAGGTCTAAGTTTGTACACAATTGTTGCGAATTCCTTGATATAGATTTCGATAAAACAGTTACAAAATCTTTAAGGCTAATAAATAAATCAACTTCTGGATTTTGTAATCCAGATTTAGCCAACTGATTCTCGATCACATCCCCATGTATTCCAACAAGTGCTGGAACCCATACTGCATAGAATGAACTTCGTGTTTAGAAATCTATCAAATTTTAATATATCATAAGCAATGTCATCTCTGGGTACCATTTGCACGAGCGTCTGTTGGGAAGCCACAATGACGTGACAGGAGGAGCAGAAGCCATAGTGACGTGACAGCCGGAGCAGAAGCCACAGTGATGTGACAGCCGGAGAAGAAACCACAGTGATGTGACAGCCGGGGCAGAAGCCACAGTGATGTGACAGGCGGAGCAGAAGCCACAGTGACGTGACAGGCGGAGTAGAAGCCACAGTGACGTGACAGGCGGAGTAGAAGCCACAGTGATGTGACAGGCGGAGCAGAAGCCACAGTGACGTGACAGGCGGAGTAGAAACCACAGTGACGTGACAGCCGGAGCAGAGGCCACAGTGACGTGACAGACGGAGCAGAGGCCACAGTGACGTGACAGGCGGAGCAGAAACCACAGTGACGTGACAGTCGGAGCAGAAGCCACAGTGACGTGACAGGCGGAGTAGAAGCCACAGTGATGTGACAGGCGGAGCAGAAGCCACAGTGACGTGACAGGCGGAGTAGAAACCACAGGTGACGTGACAGTCGGAGCGGAGGCCACAGTGACGTGACAGACGGAGCAGAGGCCACAGTGACGTGACAGGCGGAGCAGCAACCACAGTGACGTGACAGTCGGAGCAGAAACCACAGTGACGTGACAGTCGGAGCAGAAACCACAGTGACGTGACAGGCGGAGCAGAGACCACAGTGACGTGACAGACGGAGCAGAAGCCACAGTGACGTGACAGTCGGAGCAGAGACCACAATGACCTGACAGGCGGAGCAGAGGCCACAGTGACGTGACAGTCGGAGCAGAAGCCACAGTGACGTGACAGGCGGAGCAGAGACCACAGTGACCTGACAGACGGAGCAAAAGCCACAGTGACGTGACAGTCGGAGCAGAAGCCACAGTGACGTGACAGTCGGAGCAGAGACCACAGTGACGTAACAGGCGGAGCAGAAGCCACAGTGACGTGACAGTCGGAGCAGAAGCCACAGTGACCTGACAGTCGGAGCAGTGACCAAAGTGACGTAACAGGTCGAGCAGAAGCCACAGTGACGTGACAGTCGGAGCAGAAGCCACAGTGACGTGACAGACGGAGCAGAAGCCACAGTGACCTGACAGACGGAGCAGAAGCCACAGTGACGTGACAGTCGGAGCAGAGACCACAGTGACGTGACAGGCGGAGCAGAGACCACAGTGACCTGACAGACGGAGCAGAAGCCACAGTGACGTGACAGTCGGAGCAGAAGCCACAGTGACGTGACAGTCGGAGCAGAGACCACAGTGACGTAACAGGCGGAGCAGAAGCAACAGTGACGTGACAGTCGGAGCAGAAGCCACAGTGACGTGACAGACGGAGCAGAGACCACAGTGACGTGACAGTCGGAGCAGAGACCACAGTGACGTAACAGGCGGAGCAGAGACCACAGTGACGTGACAGTCGGAGCAGAGACCACAGTGACGTGACAGGCGGAGCAGAAGCCACAGTGACCTGACAGGCGGAGCAGAAGCCACAGTGACGTGACAGTCGGAGCAGAGACCACAGTGACGTGACAGGCGGAGCAGAAGCCACAATGACGTGACAGTCGGAGCAGAAGCCACAGTGACCTGACAGGCGGAGCAGAGACCACAGTGACGTGACAGGTGGAGCAGAGACCACAGTGACCTGACAGTCGGAGCAGAAGCCACAGTGACGTGACAGTCGGAGCAGAAGCCACAGTGAACTGACAGACGGAACAGAAGCCACAGTGACGTGACAGTCGGAGCAGAAGCCACAGTGACGTGACAGGCGGAGCAGAGGCCACAGTGACGTGACAGGCGGAGTAGAAACCATAGTGATGTGACAGGCTGAGCAGAAGTCACAGTGATGTGACAGGCGGAGCAGAGGCCACAGTGAAGTGACAGGTTGAGTAGAAACCATAGTGATGTGACAGGCGGAGTAGAAACAACAGTGACGTGACAGGCGGAGCAGAGGCCACAGTGACGTGACAGTCGGAGCAGAAGCCACAGTGACGTGACAGGCGGAGCAGAGGCCACAGTGACGTGACAGGCGGAGCAGAAGTCACAGTGATGTGACAGGCGGAGCAGAAGTCACAGTGATGTGACAGGCGGGGCAGAGGCCACAGTGACCTGACAGGCGGAGCAGAGGCCACAGTGACGTGACAGGCGGAGTAGAAACCACAGTGATGTGACAGGCGGAGTAGAAACCACAGTGATGTGACAGGCGGAGTAGAAACCACAGTGATGTGACAGGCGGAGTAGAAACCACAGTGATGTGACAGGCGGAGTAGAAACCACAGCGATGTGACAGGCGGAGCAGAAGCCACAGTGACGTGACAGTCGGAGCAGAGGCCACAGTGACCTGACAGGCGGAGCAGAAGCCACAGTGACGTGACAGTCGGAGTAGAAAATCGCAGTACCATTGACCACTTAGTTCGACTGGAGTCATTCGTTAAGAATGCCATTGTAAATAAGCAACATGCAGTGTCTATCTTTTTCGAGAAAAAGCATATATCACTACATGGAAGCACGGTATTTTAAAAGATTTACATGACTTTGGATTGCGAGGCCGTTTGCTTCAATTCATATCCGAGTTTTTAACCGACAGGCAATTTCAAGTCCGTGTGGGTTCAACCCTGTCTGATTATTATAATCAGGATCAGGGTGTCCCACAAGGCAGTATTTTGTCTGTCACATTATTTAGCATTAAAATCAATAGCTTATCGAAACTTTTAAATGATTCAATTGATGGATCACTTTTTGTGGATGATTTCAATATTTCCTGTCGTGGCAAAAACATGCATACAATTGAAAGGCAACTGCAACTATGTTTAAAAAAAATCCAAAAATGGTCTTTAGAAAATGGATTTAAGTTCTCAAAGTCTAAAACAAATTGTATACATTTTTGTAGAAAATATAAACCGCACAAAGATCCGGAACTAATTTTAAATAACACCCCTATTAAGGTTGTAAAAGAAGCCAAGTTCCTGGGTATAATTTTGGATCACCATTAGACGTTTCTGCCTCACATTAAATATTTGAAGACTAAATGTCTGAAAACCCTGGACTTACTAAAAGTTGTCTCAAATTCTAAGTGGGGAGGCGATCAGAAAACCCTCCTTCAACTAAACAGAGCACTTATCCGCTCCAAACTATACACAGTAAAAAAGTGTTGCACCCCCACATTAATACGTTTGATACATCACAACATTTAAAACGCCCGACTCTGGTTTTAATGGTAGGTATTCCTTGGGGATCTGATGTTAAATGTGTAATGTTTTCGGAGGGAAGATGATCACCAAAACGTAGCAATCAGCACGTGAATTGCATGGTGCATGACATTTGCAGATTGCAGTATCTTCTTAAGCTCAACATCGCCTATTAAAGATGTTCTCTGACAGCCCAGTTTATTGTAACCCACAATGCCGGGTAGACGATTGTCAGAAGCAGTCAAGTGGCAGATTATTGGCCTTCATGGAGCAGGTCTTTCGTTCAAGGAGATTGGCAGAAGAACCGGACATCACTACTCAACAATAAGCCGTTTGGTCAGAAAACACGCACAAACTAATGATGTAAGGAATCGCAGACCCTCTGGCAGACCACGTAAGACCACAGTTAGAGATGACAGAGCGTTGTTGAGGGTGGTAAGGCGTCATCCATTTGCTACAAGCACAACCTTGAAACGTCTTTGGCTTCCTCGTCAACAGTTCAGTACCCAGACCGTGAGAAATCGTCTTAAAGCTGCAGGGTTGAAGTCCAGAAGGGTTATCAAGCGACCTAAACTCACAGACAACCACAAACGACTACGTCTAGCCTGGTGTAGACTGAGACAGAACTGGAACTTGAGGTCCTGGAGAAGAGTCCACTGGTCGGACGAAAGCAGGTTCCTTCTGCATGTTGTGGATGGCAGAGTGAGAGTATGGAGGCGTCCTGGAACAGCTTATACTGCAAGAAACATCATGCCAACTGTACCATATGGAGGTGGATCTGTTATGGTCTGGGGATGCTTCTCATTTGATTGTAAGCTTGATTTAGTGACCATACGAGGCAACTTGACAGGGGAGCGCTACATCCAAGAGGTGCTGAATCCAGTTGTGGTGCCCCATTTTGACAATCATCCACTGGCCACCAGACCGATATTCATGGATGACAATGCCAGACCACATCGTTCACGAGCTGTGACCCAGGTTATCCACAACAATGCTCTGACGCAGATTCCATGGCCAGCAATGAGTCCAGATCTGAATCCTCTGGAACATGTATGGGACATTTTGGGACGCCTGATTTATCGTCGGGACCCTCCTTCACAGAACTTGCGTGAATTGGAAGCAGCATTACACGAGGAGTGGCAGCAGCTGCCCATGGAGCGATTCCAACGTCTGGTGAGGAGTATGAGACGAAGACTTCAAGCTGTGATCCAAGTGCTTGGTGGAAGTTCTCGATATTGACTTACTGTGTTCGTCAAAGCTCCATATGACATTCTTACCCTATTGGATGAATTTGGTCACTAAAAATTATTGAGATGTCACCATACTTAATGCGTCTTCGTTGTTCGTTCATTTTTCGTAAAAGTTCAGCATGAGATTATTACATGCCATAAGGTCATGGAATACCCCATTTAAGTTCATTGTATAGACAATACACTGGTTTGTTGGTATACACGAAATCCTGGTTATAATATTAATTCGGTTATCTTTACACCCTTTCAAAACACCCCTCAATGAAAAAGTATAGGGGGTGCAACACTTTTTTTACTGTGTATAGATTATGGCTCCATCATTTATGGTGGAGCTTGTAAAAGCAATTTAAACATTCTAGATCCTATTCACCATCAAGGCCTGAGGCTTTGCCTTGGAACCTTCCGAACTTCACCGATACAAAGTCTGTATGTGGAGGCTGATGAGCCGTCCCTCCATCAACGTCGCATTAAATTGTCTTTGCAATATATATCTAAATTACGTTCTTCGAAATCCAATCCAGCTTATGACTGTGTTTTTAATCCACTTTATGGAAATCTCTACCCAACGAAATCATCTCTTATTCCACCTCTTGGAATAAGAATACAATCTCACCTTTCTGCTGCGAAATTAAATCTTGAAAACATTGCCCCCACTCAGCTTTTTTCTTCTTCACCCTGGCAGTTTGTGAAGCCAGAGGTGGACCTAACATTAACTAAACTAAAGAAATCTGACACAAACCAACTAATCTATCAACAACAATATAGTGAATTACGATGCACATTTGATACTTACAAATCTCTATTTACAGATGGATCCAAGGATGGTGACGCTGTTGCCAGCGTCACCGTCATTGGATCTAGAATTATCTCATCCCGAATAACAAATAACTGTTCAATTTTTACAGCAGAAGCAAATGCTATTTTAACAGCACTTAAATACATCAATAGACCATCTAAACGTAAAAAGTTCATAATTTTTTCAGATTCTCTTTCTTGCCTCCAGGCTATTAAAAACATGGCATTCACACATCCACTTATAATAGAAATTGTTGAATTGTTGAATGAACTTGCTGCTGGCCAATGCGACATCGTTTTTTGTTGGTTACCCAGCCATGTTGGAATCACTGGGAACACAATGGCCCATGCTGCTGCAAAAGCAGCACTCAGCAAATCTGTGACACCACTTCGTATCCCATACACCGATATCAATCCTCTCATCAGATGTTACATCCGAGATCTGATGCAAAATAAGTGGGACACCCAGGTAGGTATCAATAAATAACATGAAATTAAACCAAATATCGGTTACACCTACTTGGGCTGTCAGTCCAGATTTGAAGAGGTCATTATGCGACGATGTCGCACTGGCCATAGCAGATTTACACACGAATATTTACTTAAAGGTGAGGATCCTCCATTTTGTATCCCTTGTGATGAGAGAATCACAGTTAAGCATGTCCTGCTTGGCTGTATTGATTTTGCCATCACAAGGGATAACTATTTCAAATCATTCATTTCAATCTCATAAGGATCTTTTTAATATTATTAGTTGTCATTTAATCATAGGATTTTTTAAAGAAATAGAACTTATTGATAAATTATGAATTGTGTAGATAGTTATTTTTATAATATTGGTAGTGTTTATTCTGTAACTTTGATGGTTAGTGGCTATATCCTCAAGGGGGGTTGAAGTAGTGTAAAAGTATTGTCCCCTTGAGAGGATACGTAAGACCACATCCTGAAAGAACGTTACTTTTAACTGATGGCTAAATTGCGTAAAATCACCAGCCATTGAAGGGATGGTGTAAATCCTGCTTGGGTCCATGTAGGTAGCAGAGGTACTGTAGGTCCCCATGGTCCCCAGTTTGGTGATCTACTTTCAGAGGATGGCGATCTCTAGCCCATTTTTATGATGTTATTGTTATGTATAGTGCTATACTTTAAAAAAATTACATACTAGTTTTATATCTTTTCTGTAATAAGTCTGGTAATTTTACTGTCCTTTGTTGTCAGGTTTTTATATAATTTTCAAAATATTTGGCATGTTTAACACTTGATAGTCACGATATGGCTGCAATATTGACGTGACAGCCGGAGCAGAAGTCACAGTGACGTGACAGGCGGAGCAGAAGTCACATTGACGTGACAGGAGGAGCAGAAGCCTAAGTGACGTGACAGGCGGAGAAGAAGTCACAGTGACGTGACAGGTGGAGCAGAAGTCACAAGAACGTGACAGCCGGAGCAGACCCACAGTGACGTGACAGGCGTAGCAGACGTCACAGTGATGTGACAGGCGGAGCAGAGGCCACAGTGACATGACAGGCGGAGTAGAAGCAATAGTGATGTGACAGTCGGAGCAGAGGCCTCAGTGACGTGACAGAGGCGGAGTAGAAACCATAGTGATGTGACAGGCGGAGCAGAGGCCACAGTGACGTGACAGGCGGAGTAGAAGCAATAGTGATGTGACAGGCGGAGCAGAGGCCACAGTGATGTGACTGGCGAGCAGAAACACCAACTGGTTACAATTGTAAAGACTATGCTGAGCAGCTAATCTCCGTATGCTCAACCCAAACGGAATTTTGCTGTGAGACCAGTAACACATGACATATTCCACACAGTCATTCAAAATTTCCGTGACTCCATGGTTCTTGCCCTTTGTTTTCATGTCAAAGAAGAATTTCATAGATACCCGTTGTCTATGATGGGGAAGAGGCAACTCTGAACACTCAACTTGAAAAGATGAATATTGGAGTTGTTGCATAGGCCCCTGTGCATGTTCTCAGAGCTTTATACTGAATTCGGAAAAGCTTCTTAAGATGACATTTAGATGCAGACAAAAACACCTGGCAACCAGAGTCAAGTCTTTTTGCAGCATAGAAGTTCAACTGCTTTATTGTGAGGAACACGACCTTTCGGAGAATATACTCATTCCTTCGTCAGGTGAATAAATGATATTGGGCATAGAACCTATATGTACCGGTGAGGACAACAAAAGTGATCAGACAACAGAAGGAAACTTAACAAGGGAGGCCAACAGATAATTGGCTGATACGTGATTAGCAATGGATAAATTGAAGCCAACACTAAATAAATACACAACACACTGAGATGGTCATATTGTGTTTCACTCAAATTCTCCACTAATAACAACACACTGAGATGGTCATATTGTGTTTCACTCAAATTCTCCTATAATACTTGAATAACAACACACTGAGATGGTCATATTGTGTTTTACTCAGATTCTCCTATAATACTTTAATAACAACACACTGAGATGGTCATATTGTGTTATACTCAGATTCTCCACAAATAACAACACACTGAGATGGTCATATTGTGTTTCACTCAAATTCTCCACAAATAACAACACACTGAGATGGTCGTATTGTGTGTTTCACTCAAATTCTCCACAAATAATAACACACCGAGATGGTCATGTTGTGTTTCACTTAGATTCTCCACCAGTAACAACACACTGAGATGGTCGTATTGTGTGTTTCACTCAAATTCTCCACAAATAATAACACACCGAGATGGTCATGTTGTGTTTCACTCAAATTCTCCACAAATAACAACACACCGAGATGGTCGTATTGTGTGTTTCACTCAAATTTTCCACAAATAATAACACACCGAGATGGTCATGTTGTGTTTCACTCAAATTCTCCACCAGTAACAACACACTGAGATGGTCGTATTGTGTGTTTCACTCAAATTCTCCACAAATAATAACACACCGAGATGGTCATGTTGTGTTTCACTTAGATTCTCCACCAGTAACAACACACTGAGATGGTCGTATTGTGTGTTTCACTCAAATTCTCCACAAATAATAACACACCGAGATGGTCATGTTGTGTTTCACTTAGATTCTCCACCAGTAACAACACACTGAGATGGTCGTATTGTGTGTTTCACTCAAATTCTCCACAAATAATAACACACTGAGATGGTCGTATTGTGTGTTTCACTCAAATTCTCCACAAATAACAACACACTGAGATGGTCGTATTGTGTGTTTCACTCAAATTCTCCACAAATAATAACACACCGAGATGGTCATGTTGTGTTTCACTTAGATTCTCCACCAGTAACAACACACTGAGATGGTCGTATTGTGTGTTTCACTCAAATTCTCCACAAATAATAACACACTGAGATGGTCGTATTGTGTGTTTCACTCAAATTCTCCACAAATAACAACACACTGAGATGGTCGTATTGTGTGTTTCACTCAAATTCTCCACAAATAACAACACACCGAGATGGTCATGTTGTGTTTCACTTAGATTCTCCACCAGTAACAACACACTGAGATGGTCGTATTGTGTGTTTCACTCAAATTCTCCACAAATAATAACACACCGAGATGGTCATGTTGTGTTTCACTTAGATTCTCCACCAGTAACAACACACTGAGATGGTCGTATTGTGTGTTTCACTCAAATTCTCCACAAATAATAACACACTGAGGTGGTCATATTGTGTTTCACTCAGATTCTCCACCAATAACAACACACTGACATGGTCATATTGTGTTTCACTCAGATTCTCCACAAATAAAACTCACTGAGACGGTTGTATTGTGTTTCACTCAGATTCTTCACAAATAAAATTCACTGAGATGGTCATATTGTGTTTCACTCAGATTCTCCAATAATAACAACACACTGAAATGGTCGTATTGTGTTTCACTCAGATTTTACATAAATAATAACACACTGAGATGGTCTAATTGTGTTTTACACAGATTCTCCACAAATAACAACACACTGAAATGGTCGTATTGTGTTTCACTCAGATTTTACACCAATAACAACACACTGACATGGTCATATTGTGTTTCACTCAGATTCTCCACAAATAATAACACACTGAGGTGGTCATATTGTGTTTCACTCAGATTCTCCACAAATAATAACACACTGAGATGGTCTTATTGTGTTTTACACAGATTCTCCACAAATAAAACTCACTGAGACGGTTGTATTGTGTTTCACTCAGATTCTTCACAAATAAAATTCACTGAGATGGTCATATTGTGTTTCACTCAGATTCTCCAATAATAACAACACACTGAAATGGTCGTATTGTGTTTCACTCAAATTCTCCACAAATAACAACACACTGAGATAGTAGTATTGTGTTTCACTCAGATTCTTCACAAATAAAATTCACTGAGATGGTCGTATTGTGTTTCACTCAGATTCTCCAATAATAACAACACACTGAAATGGTCGTATTGTGTTTCACTCAGATTTTACATAAATAATAACACACTGAGATGGTCGTATTGCGTTTCACTCAGATTCTCCACTAATAACAACACAGTGAGATGGTCGTATTGTGTTTCACTCAAATTTTCCATTAATAATAACACATGGAGATGGTCGTATTGCGTTTCACTCCGATTCTCCACCAATAACAACACACTGAGATGGTCGTATTGCATTTCACTCCGATTCTCCACTAATAACAACACACGGAGATGGTCGTATTGCTTTTCACTCAGATTCTCCACTAATAACAACACACGGAGATGGTCGTATTGCTTTTCACTCAGATTCTCCACTAATAACAACACACGGAGATGGTCGTATTGCTTTTCACTCAGATTCTCCACTAATAACAACACACGGAGATGGTCGTATTGCTTTTCACTCAGATTCTCCACTAATAACAACACACGGAGATGGTCGTATTGCAATTCACTCCGATTCTCCACTAATAACAACACACGGAGATGGTCGTATTGCTTTTCACCCAGATTCTCCACTAATAACAACACACGGAGATGGTCGTATTGCTTTTCACCCAGATTCTCCACTGATAACAACACACGGACATGAAAGCTATCAGGGGAGTGTCTCACAAGTAACTGACAGTGTGAATACAGATACAAATCACCGCTGTGATGGCCTGTGTTCCAGGTACGTGCCAGAAACCTATGATCGTGGGTTCGAATCCCAGTTCGCCATGATTGTTTCTGGGCTTGGTCATGGCTACAGGGTTTCATCAAAATAGTAAACTTTTCTCCACAGGGGCGGAGCCAGTATTTCTAAAAGGGGACCTATGAAGATCCAGGGTAAAATAGGTCTTCAGAAACCCATTCTTGTCGTAAAAGGTGACTATGCTTGTGGTAAAAAGCAACTAACGGGATAGCGTGGTCAGACTCGTTGACTTGGTTGATGCATGTCAAAAGCGAATTTCAAATATGAATTTGTCTGCATCAATGATCAAAGTCTGTGAGATAGTCTGCACATTGTTTTCACGCAGGCGACATTTGAGACGTGGAGTATCTGGATGAGTATGTGTACGACTTCAGCGAGGCCTACGGCGCTGACGCTCAGAAAGACACGATGCCTCAGGACCTCACAGAATATGACGTCAAGGCTTGTCGACAGACCTACTGTGGAAGAGGAACTGACTGCAATGACAGTCTCCACCTTCGCCATGAAATACACCTTGATTCTTTGAAGAGAACACGGCTTAAAAACACGCTCACTCACTCACACCCTCATCCCTTCCCTATAGACTGATGTAGGTTTTCTTGTGCCCAAGGTTGATCAAGTTATCGAAGGTTCCACAACAGGTTAAGATATCAGGACCGTCCCCTGGTCTAGTTAATAGAGGGTCTGCCCAGAGAACGCAAGGTCGGTAGTTGGATGCCCGGTCACATCATACCAAAACACGTTTAAGGACTGGTCGGGTCGCAGTCAGTATAATGTTCTGAGTATTCATGTTTAACTGCGGCATGGTATCTCAGTGGTCTGGCACTATAAGACCGGCATTATTCTAAACTAGCACAAATTTTCACACACTAACACACACCACACACACACACACACACACACACACACACACACATACACACACGTGCATGCACGTTAAACCCTACTACTACTACTACCACTACTCCTTCTACTACTACTACTATTACTACTACTACTACTACTACTACTACTAATGCTAAAACTACTACTAATACTAATACTACTAATACTCCTACTACTACTGCTACTACTACTGTTACTTCTACTGCTGTTGCTACTACTACTACTACTACTACTACTACTACTACTACTACTACTACAACTGCGACAACAACAACTACTACTAGAATCCAGTGAGTGTAAGTTCGACTCCAATGTTCACCTCTATTCTGACGAGGCTCACTAAATATAAACACGCGAAAAGCTACGAGTTCGGATGTCACGTGTGGCCTTTCGTAGGCATTCAAAACAGACGTATATACTGAAAAGATACAAATTTGTATTAACATATTTAAATGCACAATATGATCAACATGTGTAAAACTCAACATTTAACAAGTAAATCACGTTTTCAGATGAAATAGGTCATACATTATTTCACGTATTAAACTGTAGACAATATTCAAAAACTGTATTGGTATAAAAACAAACAAACAAGATCTTATATTCTACTACAGAATGTTCCATCATATTTCAGTACTGACCCACTGTCTGAAACAATTGAAGGAAACAGGTTTTGATTGTCATTGTGCACATAGATTGATATGAAACAGTGGCTCCTCTCTGACCCGATCACTGTCCATCACCATGTCTACTCCCACCCTCACTACCCATCCGAAGAACAGCAAGACTTTTATAATTACATAAACCATTTTGTGTTATCCTTGTCTGATTCTACTATTGAAGATAATATTGATATAAACAGTGAAGTTGATATAGATATAACTCACAGCGAAATAGTTGATGCTATAAATGATATGAAAAATGGTAAATCCCCTGGTTATAATTGGATATCGATAGAATGTTTTTAAAATGCCCCTAACATATGTATTGAAATGTTACTTTCACTATTTTATCTCATTTTAAATACTGGTGTTTATCCTAAAGCCTGGTCACTAGGTGTAATTATTCCTCTATGAAAAGAGGCAGTAGAAACAACCCTTCTGATTATAGACCCATCTCTTTACTTGAGTGTTCAGGGAAAATATTTGCTGAGATAATGTGTAAACGTTTATACGATTGCGCAGATCAAGATAGTTTTTTAGTACCTGAGCAGGCAGGGTTTAGAAAAAGGATTTAGAACATCTGATAATGTGTATGTTATCAATGCTTTGATGGTAAAATATTTCGAATACTTAAAAATATGTATGAAAACGTTAAATCTTGTATATTTGTTAACGGTGGCTAGTCAGGTGTACGACAGGGATGTGAGTTATATCGATATCCCTATCTGTTTTCATTGTTTGTAAATGATAGTGTTGATTTTCTTAATTCAGACGGGCATCGTAATATCCAATTAGGAATGATTGAACTTTTTATTCTAATGTTTGCAGATGATATGGCCTAATTCGATAGTACAGTAGTGGGGTTGCAAAGACGCCTCGACAAAATGAAGATTTATTGTCAGAAATGGAAGTTGTCTATTTATATAAGCAAAAGTAAAGTTATTGTATTTAGACGTAGTGGTCGTCTCAGAAGATATGAAAAGTTTTGGTTTGGTACTGACATAATATCAATTGTTCCTACTTATAAATATTTAGGTGTTCATCTTTCATCATCTGGTAGTTGGTACTTTACACAGAAAACACTAGCTCCATAAGCGACGAAATATCTTCTCGCTTTAAAATCAGGCTCAGGGGATTTTATGAAACTTCCTTATAATGTACTTTTACAGGTATTTGATGTCAAAATACTACCTGTTTTTCTCTACGTCCAATGATTTTTTTTGGGATATCTTAAACCCCCATTTTGAACACCATCTACTGATTTTCCTTAACCAGTTATGGATAGATACCAAGACAAACCGAAAATTGTCACACGTCTCCACAACGATCTACCATCTGCAAACTGTGCAGCAGTGATATTTAGAGGCAGTTCCGCGAAATTATATTGGATTAATAACACTCCCTTCATTATCCTACCGCACCATACCCGTGCTCGTGGGTTTCACCGAAGTGGTAAACGTCTTAGACCTGCATCACTTCGGGCTTTCCTCCCACATTATGCTGATATTACTGGAATAATGTTAAAAGCGGCGTTAAACCCAACTCACTCACTCGCTCACTCATTCTCCTACCCAGAGTTCCATGCGGCCGGCAGCTAGCCAGCATAGTACCTCTGCCACAGGCAAGCGCCATGTGATGATTCGTCACACCTTTCACAGTCCATTCAAGATATTGCATATGCTTTTCATCCGTTTCATGTTTTACAAGTCTACACATTTTAAATATATAACACACCGAGATGGTCGTATTGTGTTTCACTCAGATTCTCCACTAACACACTGAGAAGATCGTATTGTGTTTCACTCAGATTCTCCACTAATAATAACTGACTGAGATGGTCGGATTGTGTTTCACTCAGATTCTCCACTAATAATAACTGACTGAGATGGTCGGATTGTGTTTCACTCAGATTCTCTACTAATAATAACACACTGAGATGGTTGATTGTGTTTCACTCAGATTCTCTACTTATAATAACACACTGAGATGGTTGATTGTGTTTCACTCAGATTCTCTACTAATAATAACTGACTGAGA
Organism: Haliotis rufescens; assembly: GCF_023055435.1. NCBI lineage: Eukaryota > Metazoa > Mollusca > Gastropoda > Lepetellida > Haliotidae > Haliotis > Haliotis rufescens. Next base: position 58,003,876 of record NW_025963890.1, on the reverse strand, counting down.
TGGTCGTATTGTGTTTTACTCAGATTCTCTACTAATAATAACACACTGAAATGGTTGATTGTGTTTCACTCAGATTCTCCATTAATAATAACACACTGAGATGGTCGTATTGTGTTTCACTCAGATTCTCTACTAATAATAACACTGAGATGGTCATATTGTGTTTCACTCAGATTCTCCATTAATAATAACAATGAGATGGTTGTATTGTGTTTCACTCAGATTCTCCATTAATAATAACAATGAGATGGTCGGATTGTGTTGAACTCAGATTCTCCATTAATAATAACACTGAGATGGTCGTATTGTGTTTCACTCAGATTCTCCACAACTAAACGTCTGACACCTGCATCACTTCGGGCTTTCCTCCCACATTAAGCTGACACGCCGCGATATAACTGGAATACTGTTAAAAGCGGCGTTAAACCCAACTCACTCACTCACTCACTCACTCACTCTAAACCTACTACTACTAATACCACTACTGCTACTACTACTACTCCTCCTCCTACTACTATTACTTCTTCTTCTACTACTACTACCACTACTACTACTGTTGCTACTACTACTGCTACTACTACTACTGCTGCTGCTACTACTACTACCCCTTCTTCTTCTACAACTACTTCTACTACTACTGCTGTTACTACTATTACTACAACTGCGACAACAACTACTACTACTAGTGCTCACACTCCTACTACTACTGCTGTAGCTACTACTACTACTACTACTGCGACAACAACTACTACTAGAATCAGCTAGTAATGTCGACTCCAATGTCCACCAAATTTATACACGCGAAAAGCTACGAGTTCGGATGTAACGTGTGGCCTTCCGTAGGCATTCAAAACAGACGTATATATTCTATAGATGCAAATTTGTATTAAAATATACAAATGGACAAATTGATCAACATATGTAAAACACAACATTTAACAAGTAAATTACGTTTTCAGATGTCATAGCTAATACATTATTTCACGTATTAAACTGTACACGCTATACAAACGCTGTATTGGTATCAAAAACAAGTCAGATCTTATATTCTACTTTCGAATGTTCCATCATATTTCGGAACTGATCCATTGACTCAAAAAACTGAAGCCATCAGGTCAAGCAAAAAGATTATATATGTGCATGCAAAAACTCGCTGCCAACTATACAGTGCAGGACTTCCTCCAATGTGTATAAACGATCCAGCGTCCATGCAGAGTCGACCGGGTACCCATTCGTTGCTGGGCGAACAAAGGCCAATGAAGATGGGAATAATTATCAGCCTTCAGACGTTTGTCAACCAGAATTGATGGTCATATTTAGTGCACAAAGATTGATATGAAACGATGGCTCCTCTCTGACCCGACCACTGCCCATCCCCATGCTAACTCCCACCCTCACACCATCACACTGACTCCCGTCCACTCTAACTTCCCGAGCACGTGATGTGATGGTCCACTTCGCTCTCCTGGGAACACTGGATGGGAGGGTGTGCTGCTGTTGTTTGCCTGTAAAGCAGAAAACAGACCTTTAGCATCGTTCAGTTTCTGTCTCTTCTGTTGGTCACTCGCGAACGTCAGAATTGTATGTAATACGTATTACTTTGTCTCGTTCCGCACATTTACTGTAATCTAACACTAAACGGTCAGATCTTGTACATTCTCGATAAGGGAAATACTATTAAACCATTAATGTTTCAGATGCACACTTAGGTTTCAACACTGCGCTTCCAGACCTGACACACCTAGGTCGAATCTCTCTTGAAGGCCGTAAAGCATATATCTAATAACACATTCCACTCTCAACCCCTTCTTAGTCCTACCTGTCTGTATTAATCATCCCCTTTTCAACTCCAGACATTAAGAACATTTAGGGCTCCCTCATACTCGAGCGTTCCCTTGTATAATTAAGTTTATTCAACGTCGTTCATAACTTTATTTGAGGGACAATATGTCAGCCAAGACATACCCAGCTCCATCAGTGTTTGCTCTCTGTTCACACTGACACTGATCACCCCCCACCCTGGCAGCTCGAGCAGGAGACTGAAAAGGAGACGAATGATTGTATTTTTTCTGCATCTATATACATCTATATTTCCCGGACATCCAGATGTCTCTTTGTTGCCTGATATTTATTTTTTCTCGATGGTGTTTTTTACAACAAATCATTCAAAGGCAGGCCTTAGAGGTTCAAAATTGTCAACATTCAATAATTGAGATGTCTATTTCTTTGATAATAATTATTGGTTGTCATAGTTGAAAATATACTTGAACATTATGCAAATATTTTCATACTATGTATCTAAGTTTAAATGATAAATTACTTAAAAAGACACTACTAAATGTGCTTTTCATAAATAGTTTGATATTGAAATCCTAAGCGAATCTATGCCATCTATAGTGTACACAGAGTTGTGTCCCCTGAACTAGTGCGAACTGTGACGGACAGGTTGAGACGGGTAACAGAGCCCACCCCGTATAGTGTGTCTGTGTTCGTGTAGAGTGTGTTATGTCGCCAGTGAGGTGTCATTCAACATAATTTCCCGTTTTATGGATCGTCTTCTTGGATTTACCATGTATAGTTGTGTAGAGTTCATAATCAGAGGAGTACCCGGATCAATACCGTGAGATATAATTCAGGTCGTGGGTATGTAACACACTTTATTCTGGCTTTAAATATATGTCGCCGACCTGTATCACTCCTCCTTACACTTTGTTATCAGCAGAAGCGGGATCACAATATTATGTAAATTATGTTTTTACTATGATTTCTGTAAATGACAGCGAATAAGAAACATTTGCTAACGCCTGCACGAGGACAGGTAGAATCCTACTACAACCACCCGCCATATTGGGTCAGCGGGTACTCTACTCTCGACAAACAATATCATGTGCTGGAATGTGTCTATAGTGAAAAGCATAATAAGGAACATGACTGATAATTTGGCAAGTGCAATTTGAAACAACAAACAGTGTCTTCACAGCTGATTTTGTTTGAAACATCATTTGTTCATTTTTCGACCAAATAAATATATGTCTCCGGGTTTGTTTTTTCAGAATTATCGGGTAAATGCCATTAAACTCACACACACCCAGCTCATACACTCTTTAAAAAGAAAAGCAAAACGGATATTTTTAGCCATTAGAGCAAAATTAGAGGAACAAGAGGTGCAAAATGAACAGTTATATTATGTTATAGTGTCAGTGACAAATTTCCAGGATCATAATCATCACAACAAAGACGTGCAAACCATTAGTCCGGAAACACGTACGATTCGGAAAGTGCAGGGTTTTTGATTGCCTAGCATCTTCGTCAAACGAACAGTGTTTGTTTGTTTGTTTATTGTATACGCCGCACTCAGTGATATTCCAGCTATATGACGGCGGTCTGTAAATAATCGAGTCTGGACCAGATAACCCAGTGATTGACACCATGAGCATCGATCCACGCAATTGGGATACGATGACATGCATCAGCGAACCTGACCAACCGATTCTGTTAGTCGCCTCTTACGACAAGTTAAGTCACTATTTATGGCAATCGAACAGTGACAGTTCAACAACATGCTAAGATTAACAGAAGTGCAAAGAAACAACGTCATAGGCCGCTTGCAGGCAGGGGAATCCCGATCAGCTGAAGCCCGGGTTTTCAATGTAGAGCCCAGCTCCATCACAAGGCTATGGGATCGGTTTCAACAGCAGGGGTTAACACGTGATCGGCCAATGTCGGGACGACCAAGAGTAACCAAACCCCGCCAAAGATCGCTACATCCGACTGCGCCACCTACGCGAAAGGACGACCACAGCCACCTCAAACCGCATCCAAAAAAACAGACTGCGCAGAATCTCCGACCAGACAGTACGAAACCGTTTAAGAGCAGCAGGTCTACGAGCAAGACGTCCTGTTCGACGCATCATATTGAGTCGACAATATCGTCAACAACGCCTGCGTTGGTCTCGTCAACACAGGGTATGGGTTCAACTGCGATTCAGAGATGTTTTGTTCAGCACCGAGAAGAATTCTCCTCCGTCGAGGGGATGGAAGAGCACGGGTCTACAGACGTCGGTGAGAACGTTACGTCAGAAACTGCGTACAGCAAGTAGACAGGTTTGGTGGGGTAGCGTCATGATGTGGGCGGCTATCTCTCATCCAGGTTTGGTCCATATCCAGGGCGATCTTACGGCTCAACGACACATCAACGAAATTCTCATACCACACGTCCTCCGAATTGCAGCCAACGGCAACGGTGTATACCAGCAGGACAACGCTCGACAGCGTACAGCACGGATCACAAGAGCCTCTCTACACAACAGCAAGGTTGATGTTCTACCCTGGCCCTCCAGATCCCCGGATTTGAACCCAATAAAGCACCAGTGGGATGAATGTGATAGACGGCTACGCCGACGTCAACCACAGCCCAAGACGTTGCATTAGTTGGCTTTTGCGTTGCAGGCTGAATGGGCTACCATTCCCCAAAATAGGATTCGCATGCTCGTCTCTTCCATGGGCAGGAGACAGGCGCTCTCGATTGCAACGGGGGACATACGCGTTATTATAGCTGATCTTCACCTTGGACTTTTCACATGTACCGATAACTGAGATGACTACAATCACCAAGTGTTCTCTCCACAACATTGTGGCGCAATACTTTGTACGGTTCCTCGTATAAATGTGTTTTCCTACCTCACGCAAATGCGTTTGCGTTTCCATTTTTTAAGAGTATATTTGAAAGCACAACTAAAGCATAACATATGGACACCTCTACACATGGTATGGTCTGAGAGTTTTACAGGCATTACATTGTATAGTATGCATTTGTTTTTAATGATCTACAACACTGACTTAATGACATTGATTAAGGGATTCAACACTGAAAGAAACACACTATAATATGTACTCGTCATTAATATAATATGAATATATATGTGTTGCTGCTTGTACTAGTCAAATTCGAGTATTTGAATTAAATGAAAAAAATTGAAATTATTTATGTTAACAGACAAATGAAAAACTTTAACACAGTTTAAATTACATGCAGTTTTTGCGCGCGCACACACACGCACGCACGCACACGCACACACACACACACACACACACACACACACACACACACACACACACACACACACACACACACACACATACACACATGTAAAGACACGTCAAGTGTTCACCTAAACAAACTCAGGAACTATGGTACTAGTCAAAATAGGGAATAGCATCGGGCATCATTTTGAAGAACTTTTTCAAAACTCTACTGAGGCCCAGCCTGGTTCCCTGGGTATGCTGCGCCGGTGCTACACTTTGACATATTTTGAAGTGCTGACAAAAATCATAAACCTTTTCAAACAAAATTCTCCGGACCCCTACCCTACCCACTTCGGAAGGGACTTGGCTATATGAAGTCCCAGTGCCCGATCTCCTCTACCCTAATGTTAATTCATTTGGCAACTTATTGTAAAGGTGAAATCTGCTCAGGAGGACTGTGGATTTCTTCGGAGTTTAATCAACACAAATATCATCTATTTTACGAAGTTCTGAATACGTAAGCTCATAATATATTATAAATGCTAATCCACATTGATAATACAGTTATAATACGAATACCTGAACAACGCAACTATAACTGATACAACAATTGACTTAACCAATGTAGATGTTATTGTAAAATGTAACTTACATGGACTTTTTGTTTAACCACTTATACAGCCAAGAAGCACACTGCATTGCTGGACCGTGTGCGAAATACGCATCGTGTCTTTGTGTGTGAACTCTTCTTATAACTCACAAGGGGCTATCATAATTAACAATATTCAGTTTCAATGCCAGAAATAAAGGCATACACAATACATTTTCACCTGTAAAATTATGGCGGGTGTCTGAGTGAATATGGTTTTAGCAATCACACGGCGGGGGACACCAGAAATGGGCTTCATGTAAAATAATAAATAAGTCAGTAAAAGAATCTTACATAATCCCAAGGTAATGCCAACTAAATAATTCAAGTCCTTGGCTACCAAACATGAAATGATAATATTGTGAGTGAGTGAGTATGGTTTTACGCCGCTTTTAGCAATATTCAAGCAATATCGGGGTGGTCGACACCGGAAATGGGCTTCACACATTGTACCCATGTCGGGAATCAAACCCGAATCTTCGGCGTGACACGCGAACGCTTTAACCACTAGGCTACCCGACCATCCCAAATGATAAATATAACCTGAATAATCTTCAGAATGCTCATAATTTATTATGATCCTGTAAAGCAAACCGATGTAAACTAAAAGACAAAATACCTCTGTGTAACAAAGTAGAGACAACTTCTATATTTACTACATGAGCCTGCATTAAACATACGTGTTTGAGAGAAGACGGCGTAGAGAACAAATATTTAAATGAATTTGGTAGAACATTTTAACATAGGGTCACAAGGCTTTGTGGAATCTACCATGTGAGGCGAGGTGAGGTGAAATGGGGTTTAACGTCGCGTCCAAGATTGTTGCACTCCGGGCGGACGCTCTACCACTAGACCACGGAGGCGGTCTGGAATCTAAAGTGAGACACACAAGACATTCTCACTGTTGGATACATTACACATGAAGAAGTTTCGGAGTTGTGAGACAAAGCAAAAGCACCCACAGATTTGGTTTGAAATTATGTGCAGTGATAATGATTCACTTACTGTGAACACAAACACAAAATTCAGCTTCAATAACCATGCGGGTAACGACAAAGAGGAAATGTACGAAAATGAGGCATTGCTACAATTATACTCCGTATATATTCAATGGTAATAATATCGTAACATATCCGCATGCACCAATATATACAATCTCAACACACACAGGCCTATTGTTTATCATGTGCCAAAACTCTAGACAATATGTCTGAAAGGGCAAGCAAATTGGAATGACATCATTGATTCATGTGCGTCAAATTAAAATATATATAAAGTGCAGGACTCCTAACAAGCGTGTGTAAACGACCCATACTGCATGTTGGGTGGTAGAAAGAATTCCATGCACATTAACAGCCCATCCTTCCGGCTACCCATTCGTTGCTGGGCGAACAAAGGCCAATGAAGATGGGAATAATTATCAGCCGTCAGACATTTGTCAACCAGAATTGATGGTCATATTTAGTGCACAAAGATTGATATGAAACGATGGCTCCTCTCTGACCCGACCATTGTCCATCCCCATGTCTACTCCTACCCTCACACTGACTCCTGTCTACACTAACTTCCCGAGCACGGGATGTGATGGTCCACTTCGCTCTCCTGAGAACACTGGATGGGAGGGTGTGCTGCCGTTCTTTGTCTGTAAATCAGAAAATAGAACCTTTAGCATCATTCAGTTTCTGCGTCTTCTGTCGGTCACTTGCGATTGTAATACGTATTACTTTGCCACGTTCCAATAATGCCTCAACACCTGGTACTGCCGGGTCTATTCTCTCTCGCAGGCCGAAGGGTATATACTAGCGGACAAAAGAAACGCCACCAAATAAATAAAGGTCATCAATTTTCAACAAATTTGCCAAACAGTTGGTAACACATACATGTAGCTGGAATGCAACTTAGGTATTCCCTGTAAACATGTGCACTTGCTTGACGTGATTTGCGAGAAAAGTGAATTTAATCACTAAAAATGCAATGTGTGCACAAAGTTACCCGTATGAAATTCTCGTATGAGCAGGATTGTACTCTCTCATCGCATGAAACCGTTACAAACAACAAGCATGCCTCGACTAACTGCAGAGCAGTGGGAGAGAGCCATCGGTATGTTGCAAATGGGGGCGACGCAGGAGCACGTTGCCAGGATCATGGGCTGCTTCAGGACCGTTGCTAGACCACATCGCCTGTATGGCCTACGTTTCTACACCAACTTCACAGACTGAGATGGTCCAGGACTGTACAGCAGTGACAGCAGAATAAGTGTTGAAGAGTGCTCTTCATCGACTAAAGTAGGTTCCAGCTCTTCAAGTCGGGCGGGTTCGAATCTACCGAGGACGACGTGGTGAACGGACGGCACGTTGTTGCGTCCTTATGGAGCCTTATGGAGGTGGTAGTGTCATGATCTGGGGTAGCATCTGCGAGAGACAGAAGACAGATGGTCATCATTGACGGAAATCTTACTGCACGTTGTTACATTGATGAAGTTTTGCGGTCTGTGCTACTGCCTTTCCTGCAACGACACCCACGGACGCTGTTTCAGCAGGACAACGCCACCCCTCACACAGCTCGAGTCACTAGCGACTTTCTGAACGCCAACAACGTGACAGCAAGCCAGATCGCCGGATCTGTCGCCCATAGAGCACCTCTGGGGCCATCTTGGACGCAGGATCCGGAAACAGCAACAGCCGCCATTGACAAAGGATGCCTTGGCAATTGCCCTGCAGGAAGAATGGCGTAGGATCCCTGATCAGGATTTCAGGAAACTCGTGTGCTCAGTTCGACGTGTTAGGGCCTGCATCGTTGCTTGAGGGGGTCACATCCGATATTGAGCCATGTGTGTAGCACGGGACTTTTAAAAGAGATCGACGTCGATTCTGCGGATGTGATGGAATACTGGGCAGTGATAAACTCTAAGTACGCGGTCTTTTATGTTATCATTTTCAAATACCGTTTTAGAATAATTGTGGGGTTTTTTTTATAATAAAGCATCAACTATAACTAACGTTTTCTTCTGGTTTGTTTTAGACCAGAATGTTGTTTGGTGGTGTTTCTTTTGCACGTTGGTTTATTTAATAAAACATTCAACTCTCAACCCCTTTTCAGCCCTACCGACCTGTATTGATCATTCCCTTTTCAACTCCAGACATTAGAACATTTAGGGCTCCCTCATACTCGAGGGTTCACTTAGAACCTCGGTGGCAGCTCTGGCCGAAACACAAATGATATTTTGATCATCCAGCCGGCTTGTCTGCGAACATTGAGCAGTTCGGTTATGAGGGGACGCTGATGCCATTGCAGAACTGAAAATAAGATCAGAGGTTTTGCAGTAATTTACAAGTTTATTCTTCTCTTTTTTAAATCTAACCATGGACAAGTCTACGACGCCAAAATAACTTTAACGCCATGTTTGTACTGTTTCTATGAACATCAAATTTGAGTCAAAGACTTGTTCATGTTCAAATGCTAGTAAAATGCTTCCCGAAAACCTGAATATATTTTCAACACATCATTACCTCACCAATAAGTGTTGCTGTAAGTCCATTAAAAACGAAAAGAACCTTTTCATAATAATATGTGTTTATGAATTATCAGATTCTGATGATACCAGGTGTTCGCGAAAAGGTGAACGTGTCCTTCCCCAACGATGGTACCCGTCACAAACACATGCAAAGGCAAGACAAGAGTTCACCTAAACAAATACGGGAATAAAATAGGAAATTGTGTCGGACATCTTAAGCAGGTCAAGTGGCCGGTGTGTTTCTCTGGTTGGGGGGTATTTCTTTAGTTACTGCTTCAAAACAAATCATTTTTTAAATGAAAAGGAGACGAATAAATGTATTTTGTTCTACATCTATATACATCCATATATCCCGGACATCCAGATGTCTGTTTGTTGCCTGATATTTATTTTTTGTCGATGGTGTTTTTTACAACAAATCATTCAAAGGCAGGTTCTAGGGGTTCAAAATTGTCAACATTCAATAATTGAGATGTCTATTTCTTTGATAATAATTACTGGTTGTCATAGTTGAAAATATACTTGAACATTATGCAAATATTTTCATACTATGCATCTAAGTTTAAATGATAAATTACTTAAAAAGACACTACTAATTGTGCTTTTCATAAATAGTTTGATATTGAAATCCTAAGCGAATCTATGCCATCTATAGTCTACACAGAGTTGTGTCCCCTGAACTATTTTCAAATCAGCAAAGTGCGAACTGTGAGGACAGGTTGAGACGGGTAACAGAGCTCATCCCGTACATTGTGTTTGTGTTCGTGTTGAGTGTGTTTTGTCGCCAGTGAGGTGTCTTTCAACACAATTTCTTGTTTGATGGATCATATTCTTGGATTTACCATGTATAGTTGTGTAGAGTTCATAATCAGTGGAGTACCCGGATCTCAATGCCGTGAGATATAATTCAGGTCGTGGGTATGTAACACACTTTATTCTGGCTTTAAATATATGTCGCCGTCCTGTATCACTCGTCCTTACACTGTAATCAGTAGTAGCGGGATTACAATGTTATGTAAATTATGTTTTAACTATAATTTCTGTATTCGACAGCGAGTAAGAAACATTTGCTATCGCCTGCACGAGGGCGGGTAGAATGCTACTACAACCACCCGCCATATTGGGTCAGTGTGTACTGTTGACAAACAATATCATGTGTTGGAATGTGTCTATAGTGAAAAGCATAATAAGGAACATGACTGATAATTTGGCAAGTGCAATCTGAAACAACAAACAGTGTCTTCACAGCTGATTTTGTTTGTAACATCATTTGTTGATTTTTCAACAAAATAAATATATGTCTCCGGGGTTTTTTTTCAGAATTATTGGGTAAATGCCATTAAACACACACACACACACACACACACACACACACACACACACACACAGCTCATACACTCTTTAAAAAAGAAAAAACAAAACGGATATTTTTAGCCATTAGAGCAAAAAAAGAGGAACAAGAGCTGCAAAATGAACAGTTATATTATGTTATAGTGTCAGTGACAAATTTCCAGGATCAAAATCATCACAACAATGACGTGCAAACCATTAGTCGGGAAACACGTACGATTCGGAAAGTGCAGGGTTTTTGATTGCCTGGCATCTTCGTCAAACGAACAGTGTTTGTTTGTTTGTTTATTGTATACGCCGCACTCAGTGATATTCCAGCTATATGACGGCGGTCTGTAAATAATCGAGTCTGGACCAGACAATCCAGTGATTGACACCATGAGCATCGATCCACGCAATTGGGACACGATGACATGCATCAGCGAGCCTGGCCACCCGATTCTGTTAGTCGCCTCTTACGACAAGCATAGTCACTATTTATGCCAATCGAACAGTGACAGTTCAACAACATGCAAAGATTAACAGAAGTGCAAAGAAACAACGTCATAGGCCGCTTGCAGGCAGGGGAATCCCGATCAGCTGTAGCCAGGGTTTTCAATGTAGAGCCCAGCTCCATCCCAAGGCTATTGGATCGGTTTCAACAGCAGGGGTTAACACGTGATCGGCCAATGTCGGGACGACCAAGAGTAACCAAACCCCGCCAAAGATCGCTACATCCGACTGCGCCACCTACGTGAAAGGACGACCACAGCCACCTCAAACCGCATCCAAAAAAAACAGACTGCGCAGAATCTCCCACCAGATCGTACGAAACCGTTTAAGAGCATCAGGTCTACGAGCAAGACGTCCTGTTCGACGCATCATATTGAGTCGACAATATCGTCAACAACGACTGCATTGGTCTCGTCAACACAGAGAATGGGTTCAACTGCGATTCAGAGATGTTTTGTTCAGCACCGAGAAGAATTCTCCTCCGTCGAGGGGATGGAAGAGCACGGGTCTACAGACGTCGATGAGAACGTTACGTCAGAAATTGCGTACAGCAAGCGGACAGGTTTTGTGGGGTAGCGTCATGATGTGGGCGTCTATCTCCCCTCCAGTTTTGGTCCATATCCAGGGCAATCTTACGGCTCAACGATACATCAACGAAATTCTCATACCACACGTCCTCCGAATTGCAGCCAACGGCAACGGTGTATACCAGCAGGACAACGTTCGACAGCATACAACACGGATCACAAGGGCCTGTCTACACAACAAAAACGTTCATGTTCTCCCTGGCCCTCCAGATCCCCGGAACCCAATAAGGCACCTGTGGGATGAATTTGATAGACGGCTTCGCCGACGTCAGCCATAACCCAAGACGTTGCATTAGTTGGCTTTTGCGTTGCAGGCTGAATGGGCTACCATTCCCCAAAATAGGATTCGCATACTCGTCTCTTCCATGGGCAGGAGACAGTCCGCTCTCGATTCCAACGGAGGACATACGCGTTATTATAGCTGATCTTCATCTTTGATTTTTCACATGTACCGATAACTGAGATGTGGCAACATTGTGGCGCAATACTTTGTACTGTTCCTCGTATTTTCCTACCTCACGCAAATCTGGCTTTGCGTTTCTTTTTTAAATGAGTATATTTGAGTATATTTGAAAGCACAACTAAAACATAACATATAGTCATCTCTACACATGGTATGGTCTGAGAGTTTTACAGGCATTACATTGTAAACTATGCATTTTGTTTTAATAATATACACCACTGACTTAATGGCATAAGGGATTCGACACTGATATAAACACACTGAAATATGTACTCTTCATTAATATAATATGAATATATATGTGTTGCTGCTTGTAAAAGCTAAAGACTTCAAGAAATTCGAGTATTTGAGTTAAATGAAAAAAATGGAAAATATTTATGGCTCCATGTTAACAGACACAGTTTAAATGACATGCAGTTTTCGCACACACACACACACACACACACACACACACACACACACACACACACACACACACATGCAAAGGCACGTCAAGTGTTCACCTAAACAAACTCAGGAACTATGGTACTAGTCAAAATCGGGAAAAGCTCTTCTGAGGCCCAGCCTGGTTCCCTGGGTATGCTGCGCTGGCTCTACACTTTGACATATTTTGTGAAGTGCTGACAAAAATCATAAACCTTTTCAAACAAAATTCTTCGGACCCCTACCCTACCCACTTGGGAAAGGACTTGGCTATATGAAGTCCCAGTGCCCGTTCTTTCTCTACCCTAATGTACATTCATTTGGCAACTTATTGCAAAGGTGAAATCTGCTCAGGATGACTGAGGATTTCTTCGGAGTTTAATCAACACAAATATCATCTATTTTACGAAGTGGGGGGGTTGGTTTTGGATGGGGTGGGCCGGGGTGGTGGTGGTGCACAATTAAGATCTATTTATTGTCTTTGGTGGTAATTTATACAGAAATAAAGGTTTTTTTCGAAATAAAAGGGGGGTGGGGGTGCGCACAATATTTAGTATCAGATTTATTGGTATACACAATCCATTAATGTCTGTAAAATAATAAATTAGTCAGTAAAAGAATCTTACATAATCCCAAGGTAATGCCAACTAAATAATTTAAGTCCTTGGCTCCCAAACATGAAATGATAATATTGTGAGTGAGTGAGTATGATTTTACGCCGCTATAGCAATATTCAAGCCATATCACGGTGGTCCGGAAATGGGTTCACACATTGTACCCATGTCGGAAATCGAACCCGAGTGTTCGGCGTGACGAGCGAACACATTAACCACTAGGCTCCCCGACCGTCCCAAATGATAAATATAACCTGAATAATCTTCAGAATGCTCATAATTTATTATGATTCTGTAAAGCAAACCAATGTAAACTAAAAAGACAAAATACCTCTGTGTAACAAAGTAGAGACAATTTATGGATGACAACTTCTTTATTTACTACATGAGACTGCATTAAACATAAGTGTTTTAGAAAAGACGGCGTAGAGAAAAAAAAAGCTCTTGGTGAACATTTTAAAATAGGGTCACAAGGATTTGTGGAATATACCATGTGAGGCGAGGTGAGGTGAAATGGGGTTTAACGTCGCGTCCAAGATTGTTGCACTCCGGGCGGACGCTCTACCACTAGACCACGGAGGCGGTCTGGAATCTACCATGAGACACACAGACATTCTCACTGTAGGATACATTAAATATGAAGAAGTTTCTGAGTTGTGAGACAAAGCAAAAGCACCCACAGATTTAGTTTGAAATTCTGTGCAGTAATAATGATTCACTTACTGTGAACACAAACACAAAATTCAGCTTCAATAACCATGCGGGTAATGACATAGAGGAAATGTAAGAAAATGATGCATTGCTATAATTATGCTCCGTATATATTCAATGGTTATAATATCGTAACACATCCGCATGCACCAATATATACAATCTCAACACACACAGGCCTATTGTATATCATGTGCCAAAACTCCAGACAATATGGCTGAAAGGGCAAGCAAATTGGAATGACATCATTGATTCATGTGCGTCAAATTAAAATATATATAAAGTGCAGGACTCCTAACAAGCGTGTGTAAACGACCCATACTGCATGTTGGGTGGTAGAAAGAATTCCATGCACATTAACAGCCCATCCTTCCGGGTACCCATTCGTTGCTGGGCGAACAAAGGCAAAAAAGATGGGATAATTATCAGCCTTCAGACATTTGTCAACCAGAATTGATGGTCATATTTAGTGCACAAAGATTGATATGAAACAATGGCTCCTCTCTGACCCGACCACTGTCCATCCCCCATGCCTACTCCCACCCTCACACCGACTCCCGTCTAATCTAACTTCAAGAGCATGTGATTTGCGAGAAAAGTGAATTTAATCACTAAAAATGCAATATGTGCACAAAGTTACCCGTATGAAATTCTCGTATGAAATTGAGCAGGATTGTACTCTCTCGTCGTGTGAAACCGTTACAAACAACAAACATGCCTCGACTAACTGCAGAGCAGTGGGAGAGAGCCATCGGTATGTTGCAAATGGGAGGGACGCAGGAGCACGTTGCCAGGATCATGGGCTGCTTCAAGTGCGTCATCGCCAGACTTGTCACACGTCACAGGCAAACTGCAGTACTGCAGACAGGCCGAGGAGTGACGTCATCATCCACAAAGAGCCTTACACACCCAGTCGGCAGAAGGACCGTTGCTAGACCATACCGCCTGTATGGCCTACGTTTCTACACCAACTTCACAGACTGAGATGGCCCAGGACTGTACAGCAGTGACAGCAGAATAAGTGTCGAAGAGTGCTCTTCATCGACTAAAGTAGGTTCCAGCTCTTCAAGTCTGATGGGCGGGTTCGAATCTACCGACGACGTGGTGAACGGACGGCACGTTGTTGCGTCCAAGAAGTGGAGCCTCCTGGAGGTGGTAGTGTCATGATCTGGGGTAGCATCTGCGAGAGACAGAAGACAGATGGTCATCAATGACGGAAATCTTACTGCACGTCGTTACATTGATGAAGTTTTGCGGTCTGTGGTACTGCCTTTCCTGCAACGACAACCACGGACGCTGTTTCAGCAGGACAACGCCACCCCTCATACAGCTCGAGTCACTAGCGACTTTCTGAACGCCAACAACGTGACAGCCAACCCCTTTTCAGCCCTACCTTTGCAACTCCAGACATTAATAAACCTTTAGGGCCCCAAGCATACTCGAGATTTACCTTGTATAATTAAGTTTATTCATTCATAACTTTATTTGAGGGACTTTATGTCAGCCAAGACACATACCCAGCTCCATCAGTTTTTGCTCTCTGTTCACACTGACGGCCACACTGATCACCCCCCTCGTAGTCATAAGAAATATCAGCTGAAAACGTAAAGAAAAACCCACGGGAACACATGGTACCAGTCAAAATAGGGAATTGCATCATTTTGGTCACTAATTTGGAAATGTCCTCCACATGTCTACCATAAAGCCTTCTGAAAACTTTACTGAGGTCCCATTTTCCTTGAACGAACACCTTTTGAGCAAGAGTCGTATGAGCTCTTTGAAATCTTCATAGAGGGAGCATGCCCAATTGCACCTTATATGTTGTTCAAGTAAGACATTAAAGGCTGGAGCTGCTGGAATATTTTTGGAAAGGCTTTTTTTCAGCATTCCTCCTTACAGACATATATTGTGAAGCGCTGACTGAAAACATAATCTGTTTCAAACCAGAATTTAGGACCCCTCCCCTACCTACTTCTTCCAGTTCGGGTGGGTAAATCAGTGAAAGGGAATTGGCTATTTGATGGTCACTGAACGATATCAGATCATCAATATACAAGTCACTTAAGTTCAACTTCTTGCCCAATTTACCTTGTTTTTATTGTGCCTATCCGAGCAGAAATACCGTTCAAATTTATTAAGAAACAGATAAGCAAGAAGGGGAGCACGATTGGCGATAATGGGCGTGTCTACTTCTTGTCTAAAAGTCAAGCATTTCACTTGTTTTCTGTGTTGGTGAAGTCCCAGTGCCCGACCTACTCTACCCTATGTTTATTCATTTGGAAACTATGACAAAAGGTGAAATCTGTTCAGGTTTTCTTCGGAGATTAATCAACACAAATATCATCTAGTTTACGAAGTTCTGAATAAGTAAGCACATAATATGTAGTAAATGCTAATCCACATTGCAATATACGAATATATTGACAACGCAACTACAACAATTGAATAATTGACTTAATCAAGTAGATATTAATGTCAAATGTAACTTACATTGACTTCTTGTTTGTTTGTTTAAGATAGATTCATATTATGTAGTCTGTATAGATGTAAGAATATACCGGCTCACTCAACGGTCTTATCATCTATACCCGTATGTAATCGGAAACGTGTTGGATAACCCTATGAATAACTCCGCGTGCAGTGAAGCGTCGCTTACTGAAAAAATTCCCGTAAGGTAAATGTTGCCGTAGTCATACTAATGTGTGCCTGAACGGCACGAACATGTACCGTGTTTGACAGTGACGGAAAGTAAAAAATTACATTCAGCCTCTTTCGCTCGAATCTAAGACAAAATCACTTGTAACTGTTAACTGTCAAACAGTCCATTTGAGTATGATGCATGCATTATATCACCGTTGACATATAGTTAACACGTAGTAATGGAAGTAAAATTACAATCAGCAGGTAGATAAAATACTAATGAAAAAAATGGGCAAATCGACATGTTACGCTATTTAGCTATTTTTCGTGCAACGAGCCGCCACGAGTAAGAAACATCGCTCGCTCGTGACATTTGAGATACGTACACGAGCCATTAGCGGTCTTCATCTGATTGTTGCAGTAGTTTTGGTTCTTAGATGAACAGAGATAATTAGACTTTTGTATGCTTTACTGGTGAGTCAATCGGCACAGACTTAATTTCTGTTTATGTAGATCAATGACATATTACGACGTGGTTTGTTTGTTTGATGTTTAACGCCGCACTCAGCAATATTCCAGCTATATGACGGCGGACTGTAAATAATCGAGTCTGGACCAGACAATCCAGTGATTGACATCATGATCATCGATCCACACAGTTGGGATACGATGACATGTATCAACCAAGTCAGCGGGACTGACAACCCGATCTCGTTTGTCGCCTTTTACGACAAGCAGAGTCGCCTTTTACGGCAAATATGGGTTGCTGAAGACCTATACTACCCCGGAATCTTCACGGGTCTCAACCAGGTATTCATTTATTAAGGTAAGTACAGTAGAGCTTCACACCATATACCTACCACAATGCAGGTACTTCCGGATTGACGATACTTCGATGAACTCTCCATTGTCGTTATAACATCTGGCTTGTACTTTCAGTGAATATTGCATTAAACAAGTCGACAACAACAAGGAGTTTTGATCTTATTACTAACGGCGGACATTCGGCATGGTCGCCTTTTACGGCAAGTATGGGTTGCCGAATACGCGGTATCATGTAAGTAATGTAACACCTCCGTCTTCAGGTAACAAAGGAAACACCTGTCTGATCTTACCACTTTATGAATGAGGACTATAAGTACACTCCAGACCGGAGAACCTTAAAGCAAGGGACAGTACTATCTGTGTTTCCCTGGGGCTCTGCAAAAAACAATGAAGATCCACCATGAAGACAACGGCGGAGAGGACACTGGATCCGTGGACGACATCGCGGCGGAGGAGTATACCCGTGGACGTTATTCAAGACAATTTCACGTTTTATGGATCATACTCAAATGTTGTGGATTGACATGGTACCAGTGTATGTTGTTATCAAATATAACCCATAACATGCCATTCTATCTCGATCAAAATGTCAGTCATTCACGCAATAAAAATCACCATTTTCAGTTAAGGCCTGGATGGAACAGAGTGTTGGAAGTGTCAAAATGTTTACGTCATTATTACAGCCGAGCTAAAAACGGTTTCCAACAAAACTAATTAGAAAATATACATATATATAATCGTATTCTCTTTTCAAACAACAACATATAGTCCAAGAATATTTAGTATCTGTGATTCAAGTCTCACCAGCTCAATTCGGAGCACGTAATTATGACACAAGATCTTTAAAGGCATATATGAAAAGCCTGACAATGTCAGTAAATCTTGTACCCTCAAAGTAGAAAATGAGTATCATTTTGTGCTTGTGTGTAAACTCGATCTTCAATAAAGAAAAATATATATTCACAAGTAGTTTACATCTTATCCATTTGTTTTGCATGTTCATGTCAACTTCAAGTGTTACACTATTACAAAGTATTGTCTTGGACACACAGCGTGCATTGTTTGTAAGAAATAAAAGCGACAAAAGAAAATCCATATTCATAAGAGTCGATTGTACGATGCCGCCTCCGTGGTCTTGTGGTAGAGCGTCCGCACGGAGAGCGGAAGGTCCGGGGTTCGATCCCCGGCCACGTCATACCAAAATACGTTATAAGATGGTACTTGTTGTTACCCTGTCTAGCTCTCGGCATTAAGGGGCTAAAACAAGGACTGGTCGGCTCGGAGTCAATATACTGTGTCTGAGTGGGGTATTCATGTTAAACTGCGGCATGGTATCTCAGTGAGCTAGCACTATAAATCGGCATCAGTCCGGACTAGTACAAGCAGCAACAAACACACCCACACGTGCATGCACGTTGCTATATAAGTGCAATAATCTTGGACGCAACGTTAAACCCAATTTCACCTAACCTCACCGACTGTACGTTTCCGACCATATCATGAGCATGTGTTCACATTCAAAAAGTGAAGATACCAGGTGTTCGCGAAAAGGTGAACGTGTCCTAGCCCACCGGTGGCTCCCCGTCATAAACACATGCAAAGGCAGGTCAACTGTTCACCCGAAAAACACACGGGAACATGTGGTACATGTCAACATAGGGAGGAAACGCGCATAGCTTGTACATATGTTGAACCATGAACCTATGACCTCCCACTCTGCCATAAATACACAAACATAATGTAGTACCCAGAAATGCCGTAAGATAAATCAGGCAGTATGTTACTCACTCTATCCTAGTACCTTACACTGGGACCATAGTGTTACTTTTGCTCTGACACCATATTCCATGTGCAATAACAGTATAACATTGTGCCCACCTTGTTTCTGTGTCAGCTGTAATTACTACACGTCAGCAGTATTTGCTAAAGCTTGATTAAAGGGAAGGGGATTCATCACCCTCCTTACCCTCACACCGCATTACCATACACTGTCAGTACCACACACAATCTCATTACCCTCACACCGCATTACTATACACTCTCAGTGCCACACACACTCTCATTACCCTCACACCGCATAACCATACACTGTCAGTACCACACACACTCTCATTGCCCTCAAACCGCATTACCATACACTCTCAGTACCACAAACACTCTCATTACCCTCACACCGCATTACCATACACTGTCAGTACAACACACACTCTCATTGCCCTCAAACCGCATTACCATACACTCTCAGTACCACAAACACTCTCATTACCCTCACACCGCATTACCATACACTCTCAGTACCACACACACTCTCATTACCCTCACACCGCATTACCATACACTCTCATTGCCCTCACACCGCATTACCATACACTCTCAATACCCTCACACGGCATTACCATACACTCTCAGTACCACACACACTCTCATTACCCTCACACCGCATTACCATACACTCTCATTACCCTCACACCGCATTACCATACACTCTCAATACCCTCACACGGCATTACCATACACTCTCATTACCCTCACATAGCATTACCATACACTCTCAATACCCTCACACGGCATTACCATACGCTCTCATTACCCTCCCACGGCATTACCATACACTCTCATTACCCTCACACCGCATTACCATACACTCTCAGTACCCTCACACGGCATTACCATACACTCTCATTACCCTCACACCGCATTAACATACACTCTCAATACCCTCCCACGGCATTACCATACACTCTCATTACCCTCCCACGGCATTACCATACACTCTCATTACCCTCACACGGCATTACCATATACTCTCAATACCCTCACACCGCATTACCATACACTTTCATTACCCTCACACGACATTACCATATACTCTCATTACCCTCACACCGCATTACCATACACTCTTAATACCCTCACACCGCATTACCATATACTCTCAATACCCTCACACCGCATTACCATACACTCTCATTACCCTCACACGGCATTACCATATACTCTCAATACCCTCACACCGCATTACCATACACTCTCATTACCCTCACACGACATTACCATACACTCTCATTACCCTCACACCGCATTACCATACACTCTTAATACCCTCACACGGCATTACCATACACTCTCATTACCCTCACAAGGCATTACCACACACTCTCATTACCCTCACACGGCATTACCATACACTCTCATTACCCTCACAAGGCATTACCACACACTCTCATTACCCTCACACCGCATTACCATACACTCTCAGTACCCTCACACGGCATTACCACACACTCTCATTACCCTCACACCGCATTACCATACACTCTCAGTACCCTCACACCGCATTACCATACACTCTCAGTACCACACACACTCTCATTACCCTCCCACGGCATTACCATACGCTCTCATTACCCTCCCACGGCATTACCATACACTCTCAATACCCTCAAAAGGCATTTCCATACGCTCTCATTACCCTCCCATGGCATTACCATACATTCTCATTACCCTCACACGGCAATAACATACACTCTTATTATCCTCACATCGCATTACCATACACTCTCATTACCCTCACACCGCATTACCACACACTCTCAGAACCCTCACACCGCATTACCATACACTCTCATTACCCTCACACCGCATTACCATACACTCTCAGTACCATCACATTGCATTACCACACACTCTTAGTAACATCACATCGCATTACAACACACTCTCAGTACCCTCACACCGCCCTTCCATACTCTCTCAGTACCCTCACATCGCATTACCACACACTCTCAGTACCATCACATCGCATTACCACACACTCTCAGTACCCTCACACTGCATTACCATACACTCTCGTTAACCTCACACCGCATTACCATACACTCTCAGTACCATCACATCGCATTACCACACACTCTAAGTACCATCACATCGCATTACCACACACTCTCAGTACCCTCACACCGCCTTTCCATACTCTCTCAGTACCCTCACATCGCATTACCATACACTCTCATGACCCTCACACCGCATTACCATACACTCTGAGTACCATCACATCGCATTACCACACACTCTCAGTACCATCACATCGCATTACCATACACTCTCATTACCCTCACACAGCATTACCATACACTCTCATTACCCTCACACTTTATTATCACACACTCTCAGTACCATCACATCGCATTACCACACACTCTCAGTGCCACACACCGCCTTTCCATACTCTCTCAGTACCCTCACACCGCATTACCATACACTCTCATTACCTCACACGGCATTACCACACACTCTCAGTACCACACACCGCCTTTCCATACACTCTCAGTACCACACATACTCTCAGTACCCTCACACCGCATTACCATACACTCTCAGTACCACACATACTCTCAGTACCATCACATCGCATTACCATACACTCTCAGTACCACACACCGCCTTTCCATACTCTCTCGGTACCCTCACACTGATTTACCATACACTCTCAGTACCACACACCGCCTTTCCATACACTCTCAGTACCATCAAATCGCATTACCACACACTCTCAGTACCATCA
This sequence comes from Haliotis rufescens, assembly GCF_023055435.1. Taxonomy (NCBI): domain Eukaryota; kingdom Metazoa; phylum Mollusca; class Gastropoda; order Lepetellida; family Haliotidae; genus Haliotis; species Haliotis rufescens. The sequence continues at coordinate 57,982,019 of NW_025963890.1, read as the reverse complement.
CATCGCATTACCACACACTCTCAGTACCACACACCGCCTTTCCATACTCTCTCAGTACCCTCACACCGCATTACCATACACTCTCATTACCCTCACACCGCATTACCATACACTCTCAGTACCACACATACTCTCAGTACCATCACATCGCATTACCATACACTCTCATTACCCTCACACCGCATTACCATACACTCTCAGTACCACACACACTCACAGTACGACACACCGCCTTTCCATACACTCTCATTACCCTCACACCGCATTACCATACACTCTCAGTACCATCACATCGCATTACCACACACTCTCAGTACCATCACATCGCATTACCATACACTCTCATGACCCTCACACTGCATTACCACACACTCTCAGTACCACACACCGCCTTTCCATACTCTCTCAGTACCCTCACACTGCATTACCATATACTCTCAGTACCCTCACACCACATTACCATATACTCTCAGTACCCTCACACCACATTACCATACACCCTTAGTGTCCTCACACCGCATTACCATATACTCTCAATACCCTCACACGGCATTACCATATACTCTCAGTACCCTCACACCACATTACCATACACCCTTAGTGTCCTCACACCGCATTACCATATACTCTCAGTACCCTCACACCACATTACCATATACTCTCAGTACCCTCACACCACATTACCATACACCCTTAGTGTCCTCACACCGCATTACCATATACTCTCAATACCCTCACACGGCATTACCATACACTCTCATTACCCTCACACCGCATTACCATACACTCTCATTACCCTCACACCGCATTACCACACAGTCTCATTACCCTCACACCGCATAACCATACACTCTTAGTACCATACATAATCTCAGTACCATCAAGCCATCTTGATATACACTCTGATGTTTTTATTATCACATTACACTATAATTAATATATACATGACCCGTGAAGATCCGGGGTAAAAAAGATCTTCAGCGCCCCATGCTTGCCGTAAAAGGCGACTATGCTTGTCGTAAGAGGTGACTAATGGGATCGGGTGGTCAGGCTCGCTGATGCACGTCGTCGTATCCCAATTGCGCGGATCGATGCTCATGATGTCAATCACTGGATTGTGTAATCCAGACTCGATTATTTAGAGACCGATTATTTACAGATCCTCGTTATCCATATAATTAAAACCCCTACCAAGTAGGGTAACCGAGTCTTACAAGTAAGGCAGTTGTTCGTCATGTGAACGTTCTCCGACATAGATTTATTTATTCATGAATGTTTTACCTGCACAAGCTTCATAGCTGCCGCCGCGCATGACAAGAAACTATAAATCATCGAAATATTTGAAAACACAAGAATGTTCAAATACGTGACATTTCCCCTTCATAAGCCATCGAACCTAGCATTTTGCATCGATTGCAAAGGTGAAATACGCTCAGGATAAGTGAGGGTTTCTTGGAACTTTAATCAACAGAAATATCATCAATACAGTGCAACTGTAATAGAGCTAAGTGCGCAGTGAAGCGGTCATAAAATCAGACGCATTTCAATCTAAATTGATTACATGTCTGATATTGATTGTTCAATCAAATTCTAGTATTTCAGGTAGTCATGGTACAATTAGGAGATGGGCGTACTGTGTTTGGAAATAAGATTCATGTTAGACCGATTTGATAATATTATTACTGTATAATGAAATAGATCAGTGGAGACATGCAGATATTCTTAAAACTGAAACCCACAACCGTTGTGAGTGCGGGTTTATTTCAACCAGAAACCATGCTTCTCTATGAGTTTCCTCCCTAATGCAAATTCTTATATTACTTTTACGAGAGTTCACATTTCATCGACAGGAGGAACAAATGTTTACACTTGTTTTTGGTACGCTTTGGACGAAAATATTGAACATGCCTAAAGCCAAAGACATAATGAGGATTAGTTGTCATCAAGACAAAGTAAACTGCGTTGTCAAATTTAAAATTCTCAATTATCTACCCATTAACATAAAGGAGTTTGAATCAACAAGAGAACCCCCTTAAAATACTTGTTTCATTCAACCCCGACCTACCCCTTGTTTCACTTGCTACGCAAGTTTGTTGTTTTTATCACAGCTAGATACTGCTGAGAGTGAGTAAGTGAGTTGGGTTTAACGCCGCTTTAAACATTATTCCAGTTATATCACGGCGTGCCAGCTTAATGTGGGGGGAAAGCCCGAAGTGATGCAGGTCTGAGACGTTTACCACTTCGGTGAAACCCACGAGGACGGATATGGTGCTGACGAACCTTGAAATATAATCGGGGCGAACCGGGATTCGAACCCATAATTATATTTCTCACTTATTTACACATTAACAGCCCATTACAACATCACTACTATTTATCATGCCTATGGGATTTATCTCTAGCCCAATAAAACATTACTTAATTTTTACCGTTTGAAGATCTCCTGTTTAGAATTGTTCTTCAGGAACCAATGCTTGTTGTAAGAGGCGACTAACGGGATCGGGTGGTCAGACTCGCTGTCTTGGTTGATCCATGTAATCGTATCCCAACTGCGTAGATATATGCTCATGATGTCAATCACTGGATTGTATGGTCCAGTCTCGATTATTTACACACCACTTGTATAGGGATACAAGGAGATAGTGAATCATATGATGCAAGCATGGGAGAGGTGTTAGATATTATTAACATAAAGAAAATCACCTTCCCCAGCTGGTGTCAAGAGATATTTAACGTGCACATCTTTAAGAATTTATAAGAGTGAGTGAGTGAGTTGGGTTTAACGCCGCTTTTAACAGTATTCCAGTTATATCACGGCGTGTCAGCTTGATGTGGCAGGAAAGCCCAAAGTGATGCAGGTCTCAGACGTTTACCACTTCGGTGAAACCCACGAGGACGGATATGGTGCTGACGAACCTAGAAATATTACCGGGGCGAACCGGGATTCGAACCCATAATTATAGGTCTCTGGCGTGCCCAAGGGACGCAACTCTGCACAGCGAATCGCAGCGCCTTACACGACTAGGCCACCCGTGCCCCTGCTGTGAAAAGTAGTTAGTCACAACAGCGCAGTCAAACGTTTTGTCACCCAACTCAATACTTATACAACACAGCTTTCTATATTTGTAACACGCAGGATCTAGGCAACCTCTGGTATGGCAAAGGTGGGTTAATTATTAATTTTATTTATCAATTCTCATTTCAGAATCCCTTATATAAAAAGACTACACCCAGAGAGGTGCAATAATCTTGCTGGATAAAAAAATAACACCCACACAGGACTTCCATTCGTCTTGTACAGCTAACAATGATCCACATACATGTGCAATATATAACAAAACTGAAGTAAGAAATATATCATGCAAGTCAAGGTTTTCAAGGGAGACGACTTTTATCTTCAAATAATATATGATACAATGCCATATTAGTATAAAATATATTGGGTTCATTAGAAAGCTGAGATTTTTCATAGTTTATAATGGCAATAAATAGATAAAGTTTGTTTATTTGTTTTTTGTTTGCCGCGCTAAGCAGTATTCCAACTATATGGCATGCATCAACCAAGTCAACGTGCCTGACCACCCGATCCCGTTAGTCGCCTCTTACAACAAGCATAATCGCCTTTTAGGTCAAGCATGGGTTTCTGAGACCAATACTACCCCGGATCTTCACGGGTCTTTTGTAAAAGAAAGAACTAACAATGTGCACGATGAATAATCATAGAAAGGTCATTTTGTAGATTTTAAGCCTCTTTTCGTCTACCTGAACATTGTTTACAAAGGTGGCTGATATCTAATGGTGTGTTGGTACAGTTTGAATATTTATGTTATCAATTTGAGACCAATTGATAGAATCTTATATGGCTATATGTATCCAATAGCCTGGTGGTTGACCTGTGAAGATCCGGCTCAAAGTAGGTCTTCAGCAATACATGCTTGCCGCAAGAGGCCACTATGCTTGTTGTAAGAGGCGACAGATGTTTGTTTAGCGTGATACTTTTTTAAGGAAAGTATCGTACAGATAACGTGTTCTGTTAGTTTATTTTTTGTATAACGCCCCACTACATGCACATGACAGCGGTCTGCAAATAATCGTATTCTTGTTGACACCTTGATGTCCTTTTAAAGCGAAACCCCCTACACCCGCGTCTGATTCGCATCTTCCATTAATAATATGATTGTAAAGAATACTGCACATATCTAAAAAGCAACAAAACCTGTTTATAGTTGAAATTACCGAAAATTGTTTCATGCTAAAATTATCCACAAAAAAACCCAACTGTTGTTATCGTTACCTTCCCAAAAAATAAGGATATCGTCTTCCACAAAATCAAGTGGTGTGCCACCCCAAGAATTAAAATCACCTCCGATGATAATATACACATCCTCATAACAGATCATCTTATGATAGTAATATAACGTTTTCACATTGACGTTACAGGGTATTATACCAGGTTGAAGAGTCCGGGTGAATATAAACACATGCATACAACAGATCATCCTATAATAGTAATATAACGTTTTCACATTGACGTAACAGGGTATTATACCAGGTTGAAGACTCCGGGGGAATATAAACACATGCATACAACAGATCATCTTATAATAGTAATATAACGTTTTCACATTGACGTAACAGGGTATTATACCAGGTTGAAGACTCCGGGGGAATATAAACACATGAATACAACAGATCATCTTATAATAGTAATATAACGTTTTCACATTGACGTAACAGGGTATTATACCAGGTTGAAGACTCCGGGGGAATATAAACACATGCATACAACAGATCATCTTATAATAGTAATATAACGTTTTCACATTGACGTAACAGGGTATTATACCAGGTTGAAGACTCCGGGGGAATATAAACACATGCATACAACAGATCATCTTATAATAGTAATATAACGTTTTCACATTGACGTAACAGGGTATTACACCAGGTTGAAGACTCCGGGTGAATATAAACACATGAATACAACAGATCATCTTATAATAGTAATATAACGTTTTCACATTGACGTAACAGGGTATTATACCAGGTTGAAGACTCCGGGGGAATATAAACACATGCATACAACAGATCATCTTATAATAGTAATATAACGTTTTCACATTGACGTAACAGGGTATTATACCAGGTTGAAGACTCCGGGGGAATATAAACACATGAATACAACAGATCATCTTATAATAGTAATATAACGTTTTCACATTGACGTAACAGGGTATTATACCAGGTTGAAGACTCCGGGGGAATATAAACACATGCATACAACAGATCATCTTATAATAGTAATATAACGTTTTCACATTGACGTAACAGGGTATTATACCAGGTTGAAGAGTCCGGGTGAATATAAACACATGCATACAACAGATCATCCTATAACAGTAATATAACGTTTTCACATTGACGTAACAGAGTATTATACCAGGTTAGAGAGTGAGTGAGTGAGTGAGTATGGTTTTACGCCGCTTTTAGCAATATTCCAGCAATATCACGGCGGGGGACACCAGAAATGGGCTTCACACATTGTACCCATGTCGGGAATCGAACCCGGGTCTTCAGCGTGACGAGCGAACGCTTTAACCACTAGGCTACCCGACCGCCCCTCCCAGGTTAAAGACTCCGGGTGCATATCTATTGTTCTTATCTCTCTCATGCTGGGGCGGAGTGATCGAGGCGGACAGTTCGGTTTTCTTCATCCTGCCTCCTGGTTCCAGCCTATGTTGGTCTGGCATCACTATCCTGGGTCTGTGCAGAACTACCTCTTCTCTGTGTGTCACGTTTTATACGTTTTACGTTTCACCATGAGTGGGCGTGGTTTCTTTTAATTTCTTAAAGCTAGTCTATGCGCTCGTTAAATATCTCTTGACACAAGCTGGGGAAGGTGATTTTCCTTATTTCTATCTATGTTAATAATATCTAACACCTCTCCCATGTTTTTGCATCATAGGATTCACTATCTCCTTGTATCTCTATCTCTATCTGACAGTGGTATGTAAATAATCGAGACTGGACTATACAATCCAGTGATTGGCATCATGAGCATCTATCTACGCAGTTGGGATACGATGACATGGATCAACAAGGACAGCGAGCCTGACCACCCGATCCCATTACGACAAGCATTGTTTCCTGAAGAACAATTCTAAACAGGAATCTTCAAACGGTAAAAATTAAGTAATGTTTTATTGGGCTAGAGATAAGTCCCACAGGCATGATAAATAGTAGTGATGTTGTAATGGGCTGGTAATGTGTAAATAAGTGCAAAGTGTGTCAGGCCCGTCAGATTCGTTCGTGAAGACATAGAGTTGGAACTCTTCTCTTTTTTCTGTCAGTTATTCAAATTGAAGTTTGTGTTTTGTTTTTGTTTTGGGACTCATTTTAAATATACAGTAAACTACGTTTATAACGAACACGCTTATAACGAACTGACGAGTGGCCCAGTCGTCTAAGGCGCCGCGATTCGCTGTGCAGAATTGCATCCCTTGGGCACATCAGAAACCTATGATTGTGGGTTCGAATCCCGGTTCGCCCCGATTATGTTTCTAGGTTTGTCAGCATCATACCCGTGCTCGTGGGTTTCACCGAAGTGGTAAACGTCGGAGACCTGCATCACTTCGGGCTTTCCTCCCACATTAAGCTGACACGCCATGATATAACTGGAATACTGTTAAAAGTGGTGATAAACCGAACTCACTCACTCACTCTTTATCAATAATCTTGTTATTTAGGTTTGCGTTTATCGTATGCATGGGACTGTTTGTTATACGTCGCACCTGTAGTTTGTATTCTCCTGAAACATGAAACAAATATTTGCAAACGTTCTTGCATAGGGTATCTTTGTTCTATTACTTGATATTTCCATTTCCATGATCCTCTACAAGTTTTGAAGAGTATACCGCATGTGCAGATTGTGCGTGAGACATCTTATCACGCAATGACACCACTGAGATGTGTTTTTTGGACGTCAACTTTTTTGGCCGAAGATAGTGTCACGTGATAACACAACCTCCTCCCACTGCACAATTAAGGCCCGCAGTCATTGAGATCCGCAGTTCAACACGACAGGCATTTTGTCAGGTTGGTGAGATTAACGCTGATTCACTAATATACCTAAGGTCATCTCATGCAATCTCAGTTTAGTAAACCCTTTACAATGCAAGAACATTTAATTTACGAAATATCATTTCGAAGGTCTACAATTTCGTAAAAACTTCATCGGACTTAATAGGCATGTCACATATCATATCCTAGATATGCCGGCATGACTGCGCAAGAAGTAACAATGACTTGCATCTTATTTAATGCAACAACCTGTTAATGGAACTTCACATGCAGTATGCGAGGCGAACTAGAGGAGTGAACCTGGTGTCGCAAACCAACCCTCGGTTATATATCAGACAGATTCATTCAGGCCCTGAGGGGTGCAGAAGGTAGGTTGTTCGATCCTCTGGACGAGGGAGTCATACGTGAAAGATGGTACTTGTTGTTACCCTGCCTGGCGCTCGGGTTTAGGAAAAGCGGCGAATGGTTGACTGGCGTCAATTACTGTTTCTGAGTGGGGCATCCATGGTGCATCCGAGGTAAAGCTGCGGCATGGTATCTCACTTGGCTGGACTGTAAAACCGGCGTAAGTGGGCTTGTTGTACAAGCACGCCGCTAGACAAGTGAAGTAATTTTGGAATACCATGTGTTAATGAGTGAATATGAGTTAACGAATATGAAGCAGTGAATATGAGTGAATGACTATGAGGCAGTGAATATAAGCGAATGAATACGAGACAGTGATTATAAACGATTAAATATGAGGCAGTGAATATGAGTGAACGAGGCAGTGGATATGAGTGAATGACTACGAGGCTGTGAATATGAGTGACTGTCTGCGAGGCAGTTGATATGTGGGAATGGCTACGAGGCAGTGGATATGTGGGAATGACTGCGAGGCAGTGAATTACTACGAGGCTGTGAATATGAGTGATTGTCTGCGAGGCAGTCGATATGTGGGAATGACTACGAGGCAGTGGATATGTGGGAAGACTCAGGAGTGTCTACTTGCCTGTATCAAAGTCTAGTTGTCACCCTTGCCATATCATGCCGACTATCGCACGATTTTACAAATTAAAATTCGGTTCCGAAAACGTGGTCCCTGCCATCGCCTGTCGAATTTGTGTTTAAAATATTTTCAAAATTAAGCGAGGACAAATATTTTCGAAGTGGTTCAGTGTTCAATCAACTCGCAAATGTACTTTTATATATTTGAGTTAACCCTTCATTTTTATCTTTTTAACTCGAATGACTAAACGCTTATCACGCTGACTCAGAAGCAGTGCTTTGTTTTAATTGACATCTGCTGTGCATGTCATGTTACAGCGATATGCAGCCATACTTGACACTGATAGCCGATATGCCTCTACAGCCTGTTTCCCTGGGTATTGCGGCACTGACAGCCATCTTTACTGTGGTAAATTGTTATTGTTTTTGTCTGTCAGGGATGAAATCTCAAATCGAAATAAGAATTGCGATCTGATTATAGTTCGCGTTTTCATCCCAAGGGACACAACTCGTGTCCTACACGAGGTGGCACCACGATCGAGCCAAGACAATGTAAACTTGAAATGGCAAGGGTAGAATGTAGACTTTATTATAGGCTAGTATACACTCTTACCTTGGGAAGATGATGAATACGAGACAGTGAATATGATGAACCACTACCACCAATATTCCAGGTATATCACGGGTGCCTGGAAACAATGGAGTCTGGTCCAGGCAACCAGTGGTTGATAGCATGAGCACTGTAGGGCTACTGTGACACACCCGGCCTGGTCACACATTGTATTCAACTGTTCCTGACTACTGACAATGTGTGTTACTAGCGGGTACGACTGTTCAACGTGACACAGTCAACGACTACACAGCCATCCGATGTTGCGCCGATTATTACAACATGTGACTTACAAATGCTGATGAAGGAATCTGATGGTCTTGCAACGATCTTTATAGTGATTATTTGATTATTTGATAATCAACAGTTGTCCTCTGCCTTTGTGTGTGTGTGTGTGTGTGTGTGTGTGTGTGTGTGTGTGTGTGTGTGTGTGTGTGTGTGTGTGTGTGTGTGTGTGTGTGTGTGTGTGTGTGTGTGTGTGTGTGTGTGTGTGTGTGTGTGTGTGTGTGTGTGTGTGTGCACATAGGGTAGAGTAGGTCGGGCACTGGGACTTCATCTACACGGAGCCCGGCCAGTAGGTATACATAGGGTAGAGAAGCCACAGTGACGTGACAGGCGGAGCAGAAGTCACGGTGACGTGACAGGGGCAGCAGAAGCCACAGTGACGTGACAGGCGGAGCAGAATCCACAGTGACGTGACAGGCGGAGCAGAAGCCACAGTGACGTGACAGAGGGAGCAGAAGCCACGGTGACGTGACAGGGGGAGCAGAAGCCACAGTGACGTGACAGGCGGAGCAGAAGCCACGGTGACGTGACAGGGGGAGCAGAGGCTACAGTGACGAGACAGGCGGAGCAGAAGCCACGGTGACGTGACAGGGGGAGCAGAGGTCACAGTGACGTGACAGGGGGAGCAGAGGCTACAGTGACGTGACAGGCGGAGCAGAAGCCACGGTGACGTGACAGGGGGAGCAGAGGCTACAGTGACGTGACAGGGGGAGCAAAAGCCACGGTGACGTGACAGGGGGAGCAGAGGCTACAGTGACGTGACAGGCGGAGCAGAAGCCACAGTGACGTGACAGGCGGAGCCGAAACACCAACTGGGTTACAATTGTAAAGACCATGCTGAGCAGCTCCCGGGTAATCTTCGTACGTTCAACCCAAGGTGGTCGGGTAGCCTAGTGGTTAAAGCGTTCGCTCCTCACGCCGAAGACCCAGGTTCGAATCCCGATATGGGTACAATGTGTGAAGCCCATTTCTGATGTCCCCCGCCGTGATATTGCAGGAATATTGCTAAAATCGGCGTTAAACCAAACTCATTCACTCACTCACCCACTTTGATCAATATGAACACCAACACATTTGAACACTGACATTATTTCCAATTTATGGTGCCAGATAGGTTTTCATGTGAGATTTTTCGTCTTGTGATCATCATCGTCCAATGATTTTTATTGGGACATCTTAAACCCCCATTTTGAACACCATCTACTGATTTTACTTAACCAGTTATGGATAGATACCAAGACAAACCGAAAATTATCACACGTCTCCACAACGATCTACCATCTGCAAACTGTTCAGCAGTGATATTTAGAGGCAGTTCCGCGAAATTATATTGGATTAATAACACTCCCTTCATTCTCCTACCGCACTATACCCGTGCTCGGGGGTTTCACCGAAGTGGTAAACGTCTGAGACCTGCATCACTTCGGGCTTTCCTCCCACATTAAGCTGACACGCCGTGATATAACTGGAATAATGTTAAAAGCGGCGTTAAACCCAAGTCACTCACTCATTCTCCTACCCAGAGTTCCATGCGGCCGGCAGCCAGCCAGCATAGTACCTCTGCCACAGGCCGGCGCCATGTGACGATTCGTCACACCTTTCACAGTCCATTCAAGATATTGCATATGCTTTTCATCCGTTTCATGTTTGACAAGTCTACACATTTTAAATATATAACACACCGAGATGGTCGTATTGCGTTTCGCTCAGATTCACCACTTACACACTGACATGGTAGTATTGTGTTTCTCTCAAATTCTCCACTAACACACTGACATGGTAGTATTGTGTTTCTCTCAAATTCTCCACTAACACACTGACATGGAAGTATTGTGTTTCTCTCAAATTCTCCACTAACACACTGACATGGTAGTATTGTGTTTCTCTCAGATTGTCCACTAACACACTGACATGGTAGTTTTGTGTTTCACTCAGATTCTCCACTAACACACTGACATGGTAGTATTGTGTTTCACTCAGATTCTCCACTAACACACTAACATGGTAGTATTGTGTTTCACTCAGATTCTCCACTAATAACAACACACTGAGAAAATCGTATTGTGTTTCACTCAGATTCTCCATTAATAGCAGCACACTGAGAAGGTCGTATTGTGTTTCACTCAGATGATCCACTAATAACAACACACTGAGATGGTCATATTGTGTCTCACTCAGATTCTCCACTAATAATAACACAACGAGATGGTCATATTGTGTTTCTCTCAGATTCTCCACTGATAATAACACACTGAGATGGTCATATTGTGTTTCACTCAGATTCTCTACTAATAATAACACACCGAGATGGTCATATTGTGTTTCACTCAGATTCTCAGCTGATAATAACATACCGAGATGATCGTATTGTGTTTCACTCAGTTTTTTCAATGATAATAAGATACTGAGATGGTCATATTGTGTTTCTCTCAGATTCTCCACTGATAATAACACACCGAGATGGTCATATTGTGTTTCACTCAGATTCTCTACTAATAATAACACACCGAGATGGTCATATTGTGTTTCACTCAGATTCTCAGCTGATAATAACATACCGAGATGATCGTATTGTGTTTCACTCAGTTTTTTCAATGATAATAAGATACTGAGATGGTCATATTGTGTTTCTCTCAGATTCTCCACTAATAACAACACACCGAGATGGTCATATTGTGTTTCACTCAGATTCTCCACTGATAATAACATACTGAGATGGTCATATTGTATTTCACTCAGATTCTCCACTAATAACAACACACCGACATGGTTGTGTTGTGTTTCACTCAGATTCTCCACTGATAATAACATATCGAGATGATCGTATTGTGTTTCACTCAGTTTTTCCACTCATAATAACATACTGAGATGGTCATATTGTGTTTCACTCAAATTCTCCACTAACACACTGACATGTTAGTATTGTGTTTCTCTCAAATTCTCCACTAACACACTGACATGGAAGTATTGTGTTTCTCTCAAATTCTCCACTAACACACTGACATGGTAGTATTGTGTTTCACTCAGATTCTCCACTAATAACAACACACTGAGAAAATCGTATTGTGTTTCACTCAGATTCTCCATTAATAGCAGCACACTGAGAAGGTCGTATTGTGTTTCACACAGATGATCCACTAATAACAACACACTGAGATGGTCATATTGTGTTTCACTTAGATTCTCTACTAATAATAACACACCGAGATGGTCATATTGTGTTTCACTCAGATTCTCACCTGATAATAACACACTGAGATGGGCGTATTGTGTTTCACTCAGATTCTCTACTGATAATAACACACTGAGATGGTCATATTGTGTTTCACTCAGATTCTCCACTAATAACAACATACTGAGATGATCAGATTGTGTTTCACTCAGATTCTCCACTAATAACAACATACTTAGATGGTCGTATTGTGTTTCACTCAGATTCTCCACTAATAACATCACACTGAGATGGTCATATTGTGTTTCTCTCAGATTCTCCACTGATAATTACATACTGAGATGGTCATATTGTGTTTCACACAGATTCTCCACTAATAACAACACACTGAGATGGTTGTATTCTGTTTCACTCAGATTCCCCACTGATAATAACATACCGAGATGATCGTATTGTGTTTCACTCAGTTTTTCCACTGATAATAAGATACTGAGATGGTCATATTGTGTTTCTCTCAGATTCTCCACTAATAACAACACACCGAGATGGTCATATTGTGTTTCACTCAGATTCTCAACTGATAATAACATACTGAGATGGTCATATTGTATTTCACTTAGATTCTCCACTAATAACAACACACCGAGATGGTCATATTGTGTTTCACTCAGATTCTCAACTGATAATAACATACTGAGATGGTCATATTGTGTTTCACTCAGATTCTCCACTGATAATAACACACTGAGATGGTCATATTGTGTTTCACTCAGAACCTCCACTAAAACACTGACATGGTAGTATTGTGTTTCTCTCAAATTCTCCACTAACACACTGACTTGGTAGTATTGTGTTTCACTCAGATTCTCCACTAACACACTGACATGGTAGTATTGTGTTTCACTCAGATTCTCCATTAATAACAACACACCGAGATGGTCATATTGTGTTTCACTCAGATTCTCCACTGATATTAACACACCGAGATGGTCGTATTGTGTTTCACTCAGATTCTCCACAAATACTACTACTACTAGTAGTACTACTACTACTACTACTACTACTACTACTACTACTACTACTACTATTACTACTACCATTACTACTACTACTACTACTAAATCTACTACTACCACTTATGCCACTACTACTACTTCTGCTACTGCTGCTACTCCTACTCCTACTTCTACTACTACTACTACTACTACTACTACCACTACCACTACCACTACCACTACCACTGCTACTGCTACTGCTATTACTAGTACTACTACTACTACTACTACTACTACTACTACTACCACTACCACTACCACTACCGCTACCGCTACTACTACTACTACTACTACTACTACTACTACTACTACTACTACCACTACTTCTACTACTACTTCTTCTACTATTTCTACTCCTTCTACTGCTACTACCACTACTACAACTACTACTACTACTACTACTACTACTACTACTACTACCACTACAACTACTTCTACTGCTGCTACTTATACTAACCCTACTATCACAAATACCACTACTACTACTACTACTCCTACTTCTACTACTAATACCACTACTGCTACTACTACTGATCCTCCTCCTAATACTACTCCTACTTCTACTCCTTCTTCTACTACTTCTACCACTACTACTACTACTACTCCTACTACCACTAATACCACTACTGCTGCTAATGCTACTACTCCTTCTACTACTACTACCACTACTACTACTACTGCTACTACTACTACTTCTTTTACTCCTTTTTCTACTACTACTACTGCTACTACTACTGCTGCTGCTACTACTATTACTACTACTACTACTTCTACTACAACCACTACCACTACTACTACTACTGAAGCTACTACTACTACTACTACTACTACTACTACCACTACTTCTACTTCTACTTCTACTACTACTACTTCTACTATTTCTACTCCTTCTACTGCTACTACCACTACTACAACTACTACTACTACTACTACTACTACCACTACAACTACTTCTACTGCTGCTACTTATACTAACCCTACTATCACAAATACCACTACTGCTGCTACTCTGCTGCTACTACTACTACTCCTACTTCTACTACTAATACCACTACTGCTACTACTACTGCTCCTCCTCCTAATACTACTCCGTCTTCTACTCCTTCTTCTACTACTACTACTACCACTACTACTACTACTACTCCTACTACCACTAATACCACTACTGCTGCTAATGCTACTACTCCTTCTACTACTACTACTACCACTACTACTACTATTGCTACTACTAGTACTTCTTTTACTCCTTTTTCTACTACTACTACTGCTACTACTACTGCTGCTGCTACTACTATTACTACTACTACTACTTCTACTACAACCACTACCACTACTACTACTACTACTACTGAAGCTACTACTACTATTACTACTACTACTACTACTATTTGTAATCCTACTACCACTAATACCACTACTGCTGCTTTTACTACTGCTACTCTGTTGCTACTTCTACTACTCCTCCTACTACTAGTCCTACGTCTACTCCTTCTTTTAATACTACTACCATTACCACTACTACTGTTGCAACTACTGCTATTACTACTCCTACTACTATTTCTAAACCTACTACTACTAATACCACTACTGCTACTACTACTACTACTACTACTACTACTACTACTCTCACTTCTACTCCTTATTCTACTACTACTACTACCACTACTACTACTACTGTTGCTACTACTACTACTACTACTTCTGCTACCACTACTACTTCTAAACCTACTACTACAAATACCACTACTGCTACTACTACTACTACTCCTACTACTACTCTTACTTCTACTCCTTATTCTACTACTACTACTACTAATACTACTACCACTACTACTACTACTACTACTAAATCTACTACTACCACTTATGCCACTACTACTACTACTGCTACTGCTGCTACTCCTACTCCTACTTCTACTACTACTACTACTACTACTACTACTACTACTACAACTACTACTACCACTACCACTACCACTACCACTGCTACTGCTACTGCTACTGCTATTACTACTACTACTACTACTACTACTACTACTACTACTACTACTACTACTACTACCACTACCACTACCACTACCGCTACCGCTACTACTACTACTACTACTACTACTACTACTACCACCACTACTTCTACTTCTACTACTACTACTTCTACTATTTCTACTCCTTCTACTGCTACTACCACTACTACAACTACAACTACTACTACTACTACTACTACTACTACTACTACTACTACTACCACTACAACTACTTCTACTGCTGCTACTTATACTAACCCTACTATCACAAATACCACTACTACTACTACTCCTACTTCTACTACTAATACCACTACTGCTACTACTACTGCTCCTCCTCCTAATACTACTCCTACTTCTACTCCTTCTTCTACTACTACTACACTACTACTACTACTACTCCTACTACCACTAATACCACTACTGCTGCTAATGCTACTACTCCTTCTACTACTACTACCACTACTACTACTACTGCTACTACTACTACTTCTTTTACTCCTTTTTCTACTACTACTACTGCTACTACTACTGCTGCTGCTACTACTACTACTACTTCTACTACAACCACTACCACTACTACTACTACTGAAGCTACTACTACTACTACTACTACTACTACTACTACTACTACTACTACTACTACTACTACCACTACTTCTACTTCTACTACTACTACTTCTACTATTTCTACTCCTTCTACTGCTACTACCTCTACTACAACTACTACTACTACTACTACCACTACAACTACTTCTACTGCTGCTACTTATACTAACCCTACTATCACAAATACCACTACTGCTGCTACTCTGCTGCTACTACTACTACTCCTACTTCTACTACTAATACCACTACTGCTACTACTACTGCTCCTCCTCCTAATACTACTCCGTCTTCTACTCCTTCTTCTACTACTACTACCACTACTACTACTACTACTCCTACTACCACTAATACCACTACTGCTGCTAATGCTACTACTCCTTCTACTACTACTACCACTACTACTACTACTGCTACTACTAGTACTTCTTTTACTCCTTTTTCTACTACTACTACTGCTACTACTACTGCTGCTGCTACTACTATTACTACTACTACTACTTCTACTACAACCACTACCACTACTACTACTACTACTACTGAAGCTACTACTACTATTACTACTACTACTACTACTATTTGTAATCCTACTACCACTAATACCACTACTGCTGCTTTTACTACTGCTACTCTGCTGCTACTTCTACTACTCCTACTACTACTTGTCCTACGTCTACTCCTTCTTTTAATACTACTACCACTACCACTACTACTGTTGCTACTACTGCTATTACTACTCCTACTACTATTTCTAAACCTACTACTACTAATACCACTACTGCTAATACTACTACTACTACTCCTACTACTACTCTTACTTCTACTCCTTATTCTACTACTACTACCACTACTACTACTACTGTTGCTACTACTACTACTACTTCTGCTACCACTACTACTTCTAAACCTACTACTACAAATACCACTACTGCTACTACTACTACTACTCCTACTACTACTCTTACTTCTACTCCTTATTCTACCCCTACTACTATTTCTAAACCTACTACTACTAATACCACTACTGCTACTACTACTACTACTCCTACTACTACTCTTACTTCTACTCCTTATTCTACTACTACTACTGTTGCTACTACTACTACTACTACTTCTGCTACCACTGCTACTTCTAAACCTACTACTACAAATACCACTACTGCTACTACTACTACTACTCCTACTACTACTCTTACTGCTACTCCTTATTCTACTACTACTACCACTACTACTACTACTGTTGCTACTACTACTACTACTACTGCTACTGCTGTTGCTACTACTACTACTACTCCTTCTACTACTACTACCACTACTACTTCTGCTGCTGCTACCACTTATAATAATCCTACTACCACTAATACCAATACTACCACTACTACTGCTACTGTTGCTACTACTACTACTACTCCTACTACCACTAATACCACTACTGCTACTACTACTACTGCTGCTGCTACTACTACTACTGCTGCTGCTACTACTACTTCTTTTACTCCTTTTTCTACTACTACTACCACTACTACTACTACTGTTGCTACTACTACTATTAATAGTAGTAATCCTACTACCACTAATACCACTACTGCTGCTACATCTACTGCTACTCTGCTGCTACTACTACTACTCCTACTTCTACTACTGCTGCCACTACTACTTCTAAACCTACTACTACTAATACCACTACTGCTACTACAACTCCTCCTCCTCCTACTACTACTACTTCTTCTATTCCTTCTTCTACTACTACCACTACTACTGCTACTGTTGCTACTACTTCTACTACTACTACTGCTACTAATCCTACTACCACTACTGCTACTCATACTACTGCTACTGCTGCTGCTACTACTACTCCTCCTTCTTCTTCTACAACTACTTCTACTACTACTGCTGTTACTACTACTACTACAACTGCGACCACAACTACTACTACTAGTGCTCACTCTCCTACTACTCCTGCTGCTACTACTACTCCTACTACTACTAATCCTTCTTCTTCTACCATTACTACCACCACTACTACTGCTGCTGTTGCTGTTGCTAAAACAACTACTACTAGAATAAGCTAGTTTGGATGTCACATGTGCCCTTCCATAGGCATTCAAAACAGACGTATATATTCTATAGATGCAAATTTGTATTAAAATATATAAATGGACAAATTGATCAACATGTGTAAAACACAACATTTAACAAGTAAATCACGTTTTCAGATGACATAGCTAATACAATATTTCACGTATTAATCTGTATACGGTTTTTAAAAGCTGTATTGGTATCAAAAACAAGTCAGATCTTATAGTCTACTATAGAATGTTCCATCATATTTCGGTACTGATCCACTAATTCAAAAAGCTGAAGCAAACAGGTCAAGCAAAAAGATGATATATGTGCGTGCAAAATCTCGCTGCCAACTATATAGTGCAGGACTTCCTCCATTGTGTGTAAACGATCCAGCGTCCATGCAGATTCGACCGGGTACACATTCGTTGCTGGGCGAACAAAGGCCAATGAAGATGGGAATAATTATCAGCCTTCAGACATTTGTCAACCAGAATTGATGGTCATATTTAGTGCACAAAGATTGGTATGAAACAATGGCTCCTCTCTGACCCGACCACTGTCCATCCCCATGTCTACTCCCACCCTCACACTGACTCCCGTCCACTCTAACTTCCCGAGCATGTGATGTGATGGTCCACTCCCCTCTCCTGGGAACACTGGATGGGAGGATGTACTGCCGTTCTTTGTCTGTAAATCAGAAAACAGACTCGCGATCGTCAGAATTGTAATACGTATTACTTTGTCTAGTTCCGCACATTTACTGTAATCTACCACAAAACGGTCAGATCTTGTACATTCTCGATAAGGGAAATACTGTTAAACCATTAATGCTGCAGATGCACACTTAGGTTTCAACACTGCACTTCCACACCTGATACCCGTAGGTCTAATCTCTCTTTCAGGCCGTACATCATATATCTAATAACACATTCCACTCTCATCCCCTTCTTAGCCCTACCTGTCTGTATTAATCATCCCCTTTTCAACTCCAGACATTAAGAACATTTAGGGCGCCCTCATACTCGAGGGTCCCCTTGTATAATTAAGTTTATTTAACGTCACTAAAAACTTTATTTTAGGGACAATATGTCAGCCAAGACACATACCCAGCTCCATCAGTGTTTGCTCTCTGTTCACAGTGACGGCCACACTGATCACCCCCCACCCTGGCAGCTCGAGCACTGCTGGTGATGTTGGGCGGGGCCTCGGTGGCAGCTCTGGCCGGGACACAGATGATATTTTGATCATCAATCTGGCTTGTCTGCGAACATTGAGCAGTTCGGTTATGAGGGGACGCTGATGCCATTGCAGAACTGAAAATAAGATCAGAGGTTTTGCAGTAATTTTCAAGTTTATTCTTTTTAAAAAAAATCTAACTATGGACAAGTCTACGACGCCAAAATAACTTTAACGCCATGTTTGTACTGTTTCTATGAACATCAAATTTGAGTCAAAGGCTTGTTCATGTTCAAATGCTATTAAAACGCTTCCCGAAAACCTGAATATATTTGCAACACATCATTACCTCACCACATAGAGTTGCTGTAAGTCCATTAAAAACATAATTAATTATTTTGATTATAGTTGTATAATTAAGTTTATTTAACATCATTCATAACATTATTTTAGGGACTATATGTTAGCCAAGACACATACCCAGTTCCACCATTTCCATCAGTGTTTGCTCTCTGTTCACACTGACACTGATCACCCCCCACCCTGGCAGCTCGAGCACTGCTGGTGTTGTTGGGCGGGGCCTCGGTGGCAGCTCTGGGTGGAACACACATGATATTTTGATCATCCAGCAGGCTCTCGTGTGTACACGGAATTGCTCGGTTTTGAGCGGACGCTGCAAATACGATCAGAGGTTTTGCAGTATTTTACAAGTAAATTCAATCGGGTATTGGCAGACAACGTCAGTGACGGATATAATAAGGACCATGGATGAATATAAGGTAGTTTCTTTTTTAAACAACCAAGCACACATGGGCAAGTCTATGAATATTTACTGCATGTGTCTTCTGTTTCTATCAACATCAAATTTGAGTCAAAGACTTGCTCATGTTCAAATGCTGGTAAAACGCTTCCCAAAAACCTCAATATATTTTCAACGCATCAATACCTCACCAATACGTGTTGCTGTAAGTCCATTAAGAACGAAAAGAACTTTTCCATAATCATATGAAATATGTGTTGAAGGCAGTATCAATTGTATGATCCTGGCAATATCATAAGCATCAGCATCAGATTCTGATGATACCAGGTGTTCACGAAAAGGTGAACGTGTCCTTCCCCAACGGTGGCACCCGTCACAAACACATGCAAAGGCAAGACAAGAGTTCACGTAAAGAAACACGGGAATAAGACAGGGAATTGCGTCAGGCATCTAAAGCAGGTCAAGTGACGGGGGTGTTTCTCTGGTTGCGGGGTATTTCTTCAGTTAATGCTTCAAAACAAGTCATTTTAAATGAAACGGAGACAAACAATTGTATTTTTTCTACACCCAATATTTTCCCGACATCCAGGATGTCTGATTGTTGCCTGATATTTATTTTTTGTTAATGGTGTTTTTTTAACAAATCATTTAAAGACAGGTTTTAGAGGTTTAAAATTGGCAACATTCAATAATTGAGATGTCTATTTCTTTGATAGTAATTATTGGTTGTCATAGTTGAAAATATACTTGAACATTATTTAAATATTTTCATACTATGCATCTAAGTTTAAATGATTAATTACTTAAAAAGACACCACTAAATGTGCTTTCCATAAATAGTTTGATATTGAAATCAAATGCGAATCAAAGCTCGCTATATTATATACAGAGTTGTGTCCCCTGAATTGTATTCAAAGAGCGGAAAGTGGACTTTGGCCGCCAGATTGAGACGGGTAACAGAGCTCATCCCGCACAGTGTGTTTGTGTTCGTGTTGAGTGTGTTATGTCGCCAGTGAGGTGTCTTTCAACTTAATTTCCCGTTTTATGGATCATATTCTTGGATTTACCATGTATAGTTGTGTAGAGTTCATAATCAGAGGAGTACCCGGATCAATGCCGTGAGATGTAATTCGGGTCGTGGGTATGTGACACACTTTATTCTTTAAATATATGTCGCCGTCCTGTATCACTCGTCCTCACACTTTATGTTTTCAGAAGTAGCGGGTTATAATGTTATGTAAATTATGTTGTAACTATGATTTCTGTATTCGACAGCGAATAAGAAACATTTGCTATCGCCTGCACGAGGACGGGTAGAATCCTACTACAACCACCCGCCATATTGGATCAGGGGTACTCTACTCTTGACAAACAATATCATGAGCTGGAATGTTTCTATAGTGAAAAGCATAATAAGGAACATGACTGATTATTTGGCAAGTGCAATTTGAAACAACAAACATTGTCTTCACAGCTGATTTTGTTTCAAACATCATTTATTGATTTTTCGACAAAATAGATATATGCCTCTGGGTTTTTTTTTCAGAGTTATCGGGTAAATACCATAAAACAAACACACACAGAGCTCATACATTCTTTAAAAAAAGAAAAGCAAATCGGATATTTTTGGCCATAAAAGCAAAATAAGAGGACCAAGAGCTGCAAAATGAACAGTTTTATTATGTTATAGTGTCAGTGACAAATTTCCAGGATCAAAATCATCACAACAATGACGTGCAAACCATTAGTCGGGAAGCACGTACGATTCGGAAAGCACAGGGTTTTTGATTGCCTAGCATCTGCATCAAACGGACAGTGTTTGTTTGTTTGTTTGTTTATTGTATACGTCGCACTCAGCAATATTCCAGCTATATGACGGCGGTCTGTAAATAATCGAATCTGGACCAGACAATCCAGTGATTGACACCATGAGCATCGATCCACGCAATTGGGATGCGATGACATGCATCAGCGAGCCTGACCACCCGATTCTGTTAGTCGCCTATAAAGACAAGCATAGGCACTATTTGTGGCAATCGAACAGTGACAGTTCAACCACATGCTTAGATTAACAGAAGTGCAAAGAAACAACGTCATAGGCCGCTTGCAGGCAGGGGAATCCCGATCAGCTGTAGCCCGGGTTTTCAATGTAGAGCCCAGCTCCATCACAATGCTATGGGATCGGTTTCGTATAAATGTGTTTTCCTACCCCACGCAAATCTGGCTTTGCGTTTCTTTTTTTAAAGAGTATATTTGAAAGCACAACTAAAACATAACATATAGACATCTCTACACATGTAATGGTCTGAGAGTTTTACAGGCATTACATTGTATAGCATGGATTTGTTTTCATAACATACAACACTGACTTAATGACATTGATTAAGGGAGGATTAAACACTGAATGAAACACCCTGAAATATGTACTCTGAAACGCAAATTATTTTATCTATTTTTTGTATAAGCCATAAGGGTACATAAATATAAGAATGAAAAATAACAGGTAGTTGCCCCAGTTGTGCATACGTTGTGCATGTTGTTCTGAAGTGACTGAAGCGTCAGTAAATCAGATTAATGCATGTGTGTTTTGTGCAGGAGACGGCGGACAGACGCAACATTGTACAGGCATAAAATAGTTTCCTACATAGCGCTGGATTGATCTTTTTCTTTGATCAATCATTAGTCATTCAAACTCCTTTATGATATTGAGTTGACAATCAAGAATACTAAGGTTGATTATTGTACATATTTTATAACAAACTAATCCTCATTACACAGGCATTATGTCTTTGTCCCCTACATGGAAATACGCAACATTATTTCCACGTTTAGTGTTATCCACACCCCACATGTAAATCTATGCCATGAGTGAGAGAATGAGTATGGTTCTACGCCGCTTTTAGCAATATCACGGCCAGAAATGGGCTTCACACATTGTACCCATGTCGGGAATCGAACCCGGGTCTTCGGCGTGACGAGCGAACGCTTTAACCACAAGGCTACCCGACTGCTCATTTATGCCATGAACCGACTTACAGGTTTTCACCTGGACAGACAGAGACTAACCTGCGTGAGGATGTTCAGTTTACTGAGTGTGTTATACATATATGCATCCTAAGGTATGAAATGTGAAGGTAATGAATAAAGATGTTAATGAAATATAGTATATGCTAATCCACATTTTTAATACAATTAGAACACGAATATATTGACAATGCAACCACAATAATTAAAATAAATGACTTAAATAATGTAAATATATATATAATATGTAACTTACATTTAGTTCTTGCTCGTTGAAATTATGTTCTGTTTTATAAGCAATGGCATCTCGACGTATATCACCCTTCGGACCACCGAAATGAGATAACGTGTTATAATACACAAGTCTCGTGCGTGCTAACGTATTTGATGAAATTCGCCTGGTTTAGCCACGCCTATATATGACGCTTTGTGTATTGCACCCAATCACTGAGCGATACCTCCAGGCAAAGTTGTACTGCTCACATACTACTGAAAATAGATTATAGCTGTGACGATAAGCGGCGAAGGTAGAGACTGCCAGGGGAAGGAGAAACGCAACAACCATTTCTATAACACACATCTAGGAGAGGTTAATAGTTGTTTCATAGTCGTTTCATTGTTTTACAATTATTTAATGCATGTACATTCATGGAGGATTGAGAACACTTGGAACATCTAACTCATCCTCAAAGATGCACCATAGAGTCTTAAAGTATTTATACCAACAATCGAAAGTAATATTTCAGTGACGCATATCAGAATACACATACAATCTTTTCTTTTTTTATAATATTGATTCAATTCAGTATATGATATAACAGAGTTATACATTGAGTAGCGCGTCATGTGGTATACTTATTAGGTGTAGATTACATACCTTTACACCAGACAGCAAATTTAAGTTGGCTACAGGTGTCCAACAATGTTTACAAATGGTGAAACGGGCAGGCTACATTTGCCATGTTTACTAAGTGTGAAGCTAAATCCTTTCAGCACATTAGTGGAAATTGAACATGTTTAAATAAATAGAGACATATTAACTATACAATTCATTTGTCAAATGTTTCCATTTTCTGTCAAACTGTCTTATTGTATTGTTTTTGTGTGCAATTGATTTCTGTATCCGAAATATATCAATTAAAGTCTTCAGAAACCTTTAAAGTGACAATTTGCTTATCTTTATACTTGATACATGTATATATTATTTGCATGCCAGTATGATTTGATTTAACAGAATGTTAGAGTTGTACCCAAGTAAAACAGAGAACTTTGTAAATGTTCAATTGTTTTGAACATTTTGCTTTCAGAAACATTCAACTTTAGCCCAAAACTATTTAACATGCTTACAATCCCAGTATACATGAAGTAAGGATTCAGTATCAGTTTCGGGGCGGTCAGGTAGCCTAGTGGTTAAAGCGTTCGCTCGTCACGCCGAAGACCCGTGTTCGATTCCCGACATGGGTACAATGTGTGAAGCCCATTTCTGGTGTCCCCCGCCGTGATATTGCCGGAATATTGCTAAAAGCGGCGTAAAAACCATACTCACTCACTCAGTATCAGTTTTAAAAAAATGAGCACAGATCATCATCGAGAATTTTCATTTTAAACAATTCTTTCTTTGTATAGATGATAGCATTGATAACTCCACACCTCAAGAAGAAAACTTTTAGTCAAGATGTTCAAAAAAACTATCGCCCAGTTTCAAACCTGCCATTTATTTCAAAGGTAATCGAACGTGCGGTAGCATCACGTCTTCATGATCATATGCAAGCAAATAACCTAAGTGAAATTATGCAGTCAGCCTACAAGACTAGTACTGGTCACAGCCCGGAAACAGCCTTGTTGCATGTGCAGAATGATCTACTTCATGCTGTCGATTCTCAGGAAGCTGCAGTTCTTGTGCTCATGGACCCATCGGCGGCTTTCAACACTATAGATCATTCCATTCTACTGACAACACTCGAATCATGAGTTGGCATTACTGGAGATGCCTTATCATGGATTGCTTCATATGTCTCAGGACGCTATCAATCTGTCATCATTAATGGAGTAAGGACAAAGAAGTATGAACTAAAGTTTGGAGTGCCGGAAGGCGCTGTCCTTGGCCCAATGCTGATCACCATCTACACCCTACCAGTAGGAGATATAGCAAGATCTCACAATCTAAGCTTCCATCTGCATGCTGATGATACACAATTGTATCTGGGATTCCGACCGTTGACTACATCATCAGTCAGCATTGCCTTTATAGCAATCTCAAGCTGCACAGATGACATCAGATGCTGGATGAGAAGCAACTTTCTCAAACTTAATGATGACAAAACTGAGCTCTTGATTATCAGCTCTAAACAGATGCAGTCCAAAGTACGAGTTCCTGGTTTGAAAATTTGGGACTGTACGATTGAGAAAAACTCTTGTGCCCGAAATCTGGGCTATTTGGTTTTAATTGCAGGATATCGGATCATCCATATATCTCTTACCATAGGCCAAATTACTTTGTTTGGATTTTGTCAATCCGAGCCGAAATACGGATTAAAATTCATAAAGAAACAGATCAGCAAGAAGGGGAACACGATCGGTGCCCATGGGGATGTCTACTTCTTGCCAGAACGTCTTACCACAAACTTTACATAGTCGTTATGCGTTGGTGAAGTCCCAGTGCTCGATCTCCTCTACCCTGTGTACATTCATTTGGCAACTTATTGCAAAGGTGAAATCTGCTCAGGATGACTGAGGATTTCTTGAGAGTCAAGTCAACACAAATATCATCTATTTTACGAAGTTCTGAATACGTTAGCACATAATATATAATGAATGCTAAACCACATCTTTAATACAGTTACAATACGAATATATTGACAAGCAACTATAACAATTAAAATCATTGACTTAACCAAAGTAGATATTAATGTAAAATGTAACTTACACTGACTTCCTGTCTGTTTCAGATATATTTGATTTATACAGTCTAAACAAATCTTTACACCGTCGGACATCTTAAACAAATACTGGTTACTGATAATGAAACTGTCACTTTACACCGACCCAGATAGCGTGTCGGTGAGTGACAAGCAGAGCCTCGCTGTATTGTGGGTGTGGCGGCAAATTTTTATTACCTGGTTTTAGCTGAGGTGACATGGGATTTAACGTCCCGTCCGTGTTTATTACATTTATAAAGCGACGTGGATGCACGTGTGTGTGTGGACGTTTGTACTTGTCCGGACAGATGCCCACTGGACACCATGCCCCAGTTTAACATGAATACCCCACTCAGACACAGCACACTGACTCCGAGGCGACCAGTCCTTGTTTAACCTCTTAATGCCGAGCGCCGGACAGGGTAACAACAAGTCTTTTGGTATGACGGGGCTGGGGATCGAACGCCGGACCTTCTACTCTCCGCGTGCAGACGCACTACCACTAGACCACGGAGACGGTCGACCAGGTTTTAAAGATGGTCTAAGTTTGTACACATGTACCAGGATCCCACAATTGTTGCCAATTCCTTGAAATAGATTTCTCCGGACAGACGCACTACCACTAGACTACGGAGGTAGTCGACCAGGTTTTAAAGATGGTGTAAGTTTGTACACATGTACAAGCGTCCCACAAGTGTTGCCAATTCCTTGAAATAGATTTCGATAAAACAGTTTCAAAATCTTTAAGGCTAATAAATAAATCAACTTCTGGATTTTGTAATCCAGATTTAGCCAAATGATTCTCAATCTCATCCCCATGTATTAAAACAAGATCTGGAACCCATACAATATCGCATGCAATGTACTTCGTGTTGAGAATCTATCCAATTTTAATATCTCATAAACAATGTCATCTCCGGGTACCATTTGCAGGAACGTCTAGGACTTTAAATGCTGCCATGGAACCTGTAAAGATAATTGCTTCATGGTCAAGTTCATCTACCCACCTCAGGGCTTGCGAAAGTTTAGCTGCAAAAACTGACAGATTATCAGGGAATCTAGACACCTCAGAGACGGAGAAACCGGGTATCTAAAGAGGCCCAGCAGTACGATCGTTGGCTGACGCTTTTGATGCATCAGTGGATATGTGTGTTAAATTAGAATAACGTTCAAAGTCCTGAGTTATTACTTTTGTTATGTTTTGGTCCATTTTCCTTTTATAAAACAAAGTGAGTTCCGGACTCAATCAAGGCTGGAGCAGAGGCCACTAGGGGGGTGACAGTCGGAGCAGAAGCCACAGTGACCTGACAGGCGGAGCAGAGGCCACTAGGGGGGTGACAGTCGGAGCAGAAGCCACAGTGACGTGACAGGCGGAGCAGAAGCCACAGTGACGTGACAGTCGGAGCAGAAGCCACAGTGACGTGACAGGCGGAGCAGAAGCCACAGTGACGTGACAGTCGGAGCAGAAGCCACAGTGACGTGACAGGGGGAGCAGAAGCCACAGTGACGTGACAGGCGGAGCAGAGGCCACAGTGACGTGACAGGGGGAGCAGAAGCCACAGTGACGTGACAGTCGGAGCAGAAGCCACAGTGACGTGACAGTCGGAGCAGAAGCCACAGTGACGTGACAGTCGGAGCAGAAGCCACAGTGACGTGACAGTCGGGGCAGAAGCCACAGTGACGTGACAGGGGGAGCAGAAGCCATGGTGACGTGACAGTCGGTGCAGGGGCCACAGTGACGTGACAGGCGGAGCAGAAGCAGCAGTGACGTGACAGTCGGAGCAGAAGCCACAGTGATGTGACAGGGGGAGCAGAAGCCATGGTGACGTGACAGTCGGAGCAGAAGCCGCAGTGACGTGACAGTCGGAGCAGAAGCCACAGTGATGTGACAGGGGGAGCAGAAGCCATGGTGACGTGACAGTCGGTGCAGGGGCCACAGTGACGTGACAGGCGGAGCAGAAGCAGCAGTGACGTGACAGTCGGAGCAGAAGCCACAGTGATGTGACAGGGGGAGCAGAAGCCATGGTGATCGTGACAGTCGGAGCAGAAGCCATGGTGACGTGACAGTCGGTGCAGGGGCCACAGTGACGTGACAGGGGGAGCAGAAGCCACAGTGACGTGACAGGCGGTGCAGGGGCCACAGTGACGTGACAGGCGGAGCAGAAGCCACTGTGACGTGACAGTCGGAGCAGAAGCCACTGTGATGTGACAGGGGGAGCAGAAGCCATGGTGACGTGACAGTCGGAGCAGAAGCCGCAGTGACGTGACAGTCGGAGCAGAAGCCACAGTGACGTGACAGTCGGAGCAGAGGCCACAGTGACGTGACAGTCGGAGCAGAAGCCGCAGTGACGTTACAGTCGGAGCAGAAGCGACAGTGACGTGACAGTCGGAGCAGAGGCCACAGTGACGTGACAGGCGGAACAGAAGCCACAGTGACGTGACAGGGGGAGCAGAAGCCACAGTGACGTGACAGTCGGGGCAGAAGCCACAGTGACGTGACAGTCGGAGCAGAAGCTATGGTGACGTGACAGTCGGAGCAGAAACCACAGTGACGTGACAGTCGGGGCAGAAGCCACAGTGACGTGACAGTCGTAGGGAAAGCCACAGTGACGTGACAGTCGGAGCAGAAGCCACAGTGACGAGACAGTCGGAGCAAAAGCCATGGTGACGTGACAGTCGGAGCAGAAGCCATGGTGACGTGACAGTCGGAGCAGAGGCCACAGTGACGTGACAGTCGGAGCAGAAGCCACAGTGACGTGACAGTCGGATGAGAAGCCACAGTGACGTGACAGGCGGAGCAGAAGCCACAGTGACGTGACAGTCGGAGCAGAGGCCACAGTGACGTGACGGTCGGAGCAGAAGTCACAGTGACGTGACAGGCTGAGCAGAGGCCACAGTGATGTGACATGCGGAACAGAGGCCACAGTGACGAGACAGGCGGAGTAGAAGCCATAGTGATGTGACATGCGGAGCAGAAGTCACAGTGACGTGATAGGCTGAGCAGAAGTCACAGTGACGTGACAGGCGGAGCAGAGGTCACAGTGACGTGACAGGGGGAGCAGAAGCCACAGTGACCTGACAGGCGGAGCAGAAGTCACAGTGACGTGACAGGCGGAGCAGAGGCCACAGTGATGTGACATGCGGAACAGAGGCCACAGTGACGAGACAGGCGGAGTAGAAGCCACAGTGACGTGACAGGCGGAACAGAAGCCACAGTGACGAGACAGTCGGAGCAGAGGCCACAGTGATGTGACATGCGGAACAGAGGCCACAGTGACGAGACAGGCGGAGTAGAAGCCATAGTGATGTGACAGGCTGAGCAGAAGTCACAGTGACGTGACAGGCGGAGCAGAGGTCACAGTGACGTGACAGGCAGAGCAGAAGCCACAGTGACGTGACAGGCGGAGCAGAGGACACAGTGACGTGACAGGCGGAGCAGAAACACCAACTGGGTTACAATTGTAAAGTACATTCTGAGCGGCTACCGGGTAATCTTCGTATGTTCAACCCAAGGTGGTAGGGTAGCCTAGTGGTTAAAGTGTTCGCTCCTCACGCCGAAGACCCAGGTTCGAATGCCATTTCAGATGTCCCTCGCCGTGATGTTGCAGGAATATTGCTAAACCAAACTCATTCACTCACTCACTTTGATCAATATGAACACCAACACATTTGAACACTGACATTATTACCAATTTATGGTGTTGGAGAGTTTTTCATGTGGCATTTTTCGTCTTGTGATCATCATCGTCCAATGATTTTTATTGGGATATCTTAAACCCCCATTTTGAACACCATCTACTGATTTTACTTAACCAGTTATGGATAGATACCAAGACAAACTGAAAATTATCACATGTCTCCACAACGATCTACCATCTGCAAACTGCAGCAATGATATTTAGAGGCAGTTCCGCGAAAAGGTCCATTGATCATGATATTGAATTATATTGGATTAATAACACTCCCTTCATTCTCCTACCCAGAGAGGCAGCCAGCCAGCATAGCCGATTCGTCACATCTTTCACAGTCCATTCAAGATATTGCATATGCTTTTCATCCGTTTCATCTTTGACAAGTCTACACATTTTCATAAACAAATGTCAAAGAACGGTTACGGTTCATTTAGAAAGTATCTTAATACGTGATAATCTTCTTGTTTTTGCGTAGTTATCCTTTGTTTGTACAGCTCCACGTGCTGACATCGAAGCCCAACGGAGAGATAGCGATACGGTCACTTTAAGGAATAAATATATACTCTTAAAAAAAAAGAAACTTGACACTGACTTTCAAAATGTAATATAATGCGATTGTTTCAAAATAGGACACAGACACCATAATTGAAACACTGTTTGAAGATCAATGTACACAATGTTCAAAATATTAATCGTGTCACCTAGACAGACACACGATACAGTTAATGTCACAGGGGTACAGAAAATGTCAGTATCGGTTGTGCCCATCACGTGCATGAATCACCGCTTGACACCCATAGATGCAATCAAGTTGTCAATAACACGCTGTTGGATGTGCTGCCATTCATGCTGAAGTGCATCAAGAAGCGTCGGAAGTGTTTGGGGTTTCCTTCTGCGAACGCGTCGATCCAACTCGTCCCACAGATGCTCAATCTGTGACAAATATGGTGACCGGGCTGGCCAAGGTAATGTCTGGATGCTGTTGTGGTGTAAGAAGTCCTGACAAATGGTCGAGCGTTGTCCTGCTGGAACTGTCCGCCATGAACGTTGACGTGAGGAAGAACGTAAGGCTGTAGGATCAAGTCTCTTTAACGCACACATGTCAATGCACCTGACACATATACGAGAGGCGTCCTACCATCGTGATGAATTCCGGCCCATACCATGACACTCCCGCCGCCAAATGGGACAACCTGCTGCGCACAGTTTGGGGCGTAACGTTCACCCCGACGTCTGTAGACACGTGCGCGCCCATCAGCACGTGTGAGTAGGAAAGGAGACTCGTCAGTAAACAGTATATTTCTCAACCTTGCACGTGCCCATCTAACCCTCTGTTGGCACCAAAGCAGACGGTCCGCCAGATGACGATGGGTCAATACATGACGTCGAACAGGTCCTCGTGCAAAAAGTCCAGCCTCCCTCAGTCTGTTGCGTACCGTTTGAACTGAAATTCTGCGTACCCCAGGGATCGGTGTGGTTGTAGACGTGGCTGTGGTAGTGCGGTCTCGGAGGTGTCGCAACCGGATGTATCGATCTTGTGCTTGGGTTGTCACCCTTGGTCTTCCTGACCTTGGTCTGTCGTCAACTCTGTTGGTGTTGTTGTATCGGGTCCGCGGTGCGGATATTGTCTGTCTGGATACGCCAAAGTGCCTGGCCACGTCTTGCTGACTTGCTCCAGCTTGTAATCTCCCAATGGCGTTGTTCCGTTGAGCTGCATTCAGTCTTGGCATTCTGTCACCGCCTCTTCTGCCGTTATAAGGACTGCATGAACAGCCGGTGATGTGGATTTTTATACCCCTTCAGCAGGGGGGCCTGCATGCCTAAATGCAGGATCCTGTGCTGCACGTTTTTTACAGGTGGTTGCGTTTGGAGGAAGCTGTAAAATTGATACCCAAACGCTCCGTTTATGTGCTTTGCATGTGTTTTCGCGAATTATAGACACATCATCTTTCTGTTTGACTTATTAGGTTCTCATCTAATGTAATTATTTTAGATATTTGGCTAAAAGTGGTTTTACACCTATGTCAAGTTTCTTTTTTTGAAGAGTATATATTGTCATGCAACTCACTGTCGCAGTTGTAGTGACATATATAGTTATCTATTTATTTTTGTAACACAGTATGTAAAGCGCCCTCAAATACTTGCATTAGTCCGTTCTATACTGATTTCTGATAAAGCGTGTGTTTACAAACAAGAGAAAAGTCCGGTCACGTGATATGCAAATTAGCCTGTGGCAGTGGTGTTATGCTGAGTCACCAGTGCGCCAGAGTGTGCCCTCCCTTGTGAAGAACCATTTTCAATCACATGAAAGGCCGACCGTTCTTGACCTTTGCGAACTGCAATGGTTCTTTCGGGCAAAAAGACCATATCCAGTGAAACAGCGCTCTAGTCGTTCAGCCAGGGCCGTTTTAATTACCCCGCGTAATCACAAGATGCCAATTAGCGTCACTGTCCCAAACAACTCGGTTTCAACTTCGGAGCAGAAGCCACAGTGACGTGACAGGGGGAGCAGAAGCCATGGTGACGTGACAGTCGGAGCAGAGGCCACAGTGACGTGACAGTCGGAGCAGAAGCCACAGTGACGTGACAAGCGGAGCAGAAGCCACAGTGACGTGACAGCCGGAGCAGAGGCCACAGTGACGTGACAGTCGGAGCAGAAGTCACAGTGACGTGACAGGCTGAGCAGAGGCCACAGTGATGTGACATGCGGAACAGAGGCCACAGTGACGAGACAGGCGGAGTAGAAGCCATAGTGATGTGACATGCGGAGCAGAAGTCACAGTGACGTGACAGGCGGAGCAGAGGACACAGTGACGTGACAGGCGGAGCAGAAACACCAACTGGGTTACAATTGTAATGAACATTCTGAGCAGCTACCGGGTAATCTTCGTATGTTCAACCCAAGGTGGTAGGGTAGCCTAGTGGTTAAAGTGTTCGCTCCTCACGCCGAAGACCCAGGTTCGAATGCCATTTCAGATGTCCCTCGCCGTGATGTTGCAGGAATATTGCTCAACCAAACTCATTCACTCACTCACTCACTCACTTTGATCAATATGAACACCAACACATTTGAACACTGACATTATATCCAATTTATGGTGTTGGAGAGTTTTTCATGTGGGATTTTTCGTCTTGTGATCATCATCGTCCAATGAATTTTATTGGGATATCTTAAACCCTCATTTTGAACACCATCTACTGATTTTACTTAACCAGTTATGGATAGATACCAAGACAAACTGAAAATTATCACATGTCTCCACAACGATCTACCATCTGCAAACTGCAGCAATGATATTTAGAGGCAGTTCCGCGAAAAGGTCCATTGATCATGATATTGAATTATATTGGATTAATAACACTCCCTTCATTCTCCTACCCAGAGAGGCAGCCAGCCAGCATAGCCGATTCGTCACATCTTTCACAGTCCATTCAAGATATTGCATATGCTTTTCATCCGTTTCATCTTTGACAAGTCTACACATTTTCATAAACAAATGTCAAAGAACGGTTACGGTTCATTTAGAAAGTATCTTAATACGTGATAATCTTCTTGTTTTTGCGTAGTTATCCTTTGTTTGTACAGCTCCACGTGCTGACATCGAAGCCCAACGGAGAGATAGCGATACGGTCACTTTAAGGAATAAATATATACTCTTAAAAAAAAAGAAACTTGACACTGACTTTCAAAATGTAATATAATGCGATTGTTTCAAAATAGGACACAGACACCATAATTGAAACACTGTTTGAAGATCAATGTACACAATGTTCAAAATATTAATCGTGTCACCTAGACAGACACACGATACAGTTAATGTCACAGGGGTACAGAAAATGTCAGTATCGGTTGTGCCCATCACGTGCATGAATCACCGCTTGACACCCATAGATGCAATCAAGTTGTCAATAACACGCTGTTGGATGTGCTGCCATTCATGCTGAAGTGCATCAAGAAGCGTCGGAAGTGTTTGGGGTTTCCTTCTGCGAACGCGTCGATCCAACTCGTCCCACAGATGCTCAATCTGTGACAAATATGGTGACCGGGCTGGCCAAGGTAATGTCTGGGTGCTGTTGTGGTGTAAGAAGTCCTGACAAATGGTCGAGCGTTGTCCTGCTGGAACTGTCCGCCATGAACGTTGACGTGAGGAAGAACGTAAGGCTGTAGGATCAAGTCTCTTTAACGCACACATGTCAATGCACCTGACACATATACGAGAGGCGTCCTACCATCGTGATGAATTCCGGCCCATACCATGACACTCCCGCCGCCAAATGGGACAACCTGCTGCGCACAGTTTGGGGCGTAACGTTCACCCCGACGTCTGTAGACACGTGCGCGCCCATCAGCACGTGTGAGTAGGAAAGGAGACTCGTCAGTAAACAGTATATTTCTCAACCTTGCACGTGCCCATCTAACCCTCTGTTGGCACCAAAGCAGACGGTCCGCCAGATGACGATGGGTCAATACATGACGTCGAACAGGTCCTCGTGCAAAAAGTCCAGCCTCCCTCAGTCTGTTGCGTACCGTTTGAACTGAAATTCTGCGTACCCCAGGGATCGGTGTGGTTGTAGACGTGGCTGTGGTAGTGCGGTCTCGGAGGTGTCGCAACCGGATGTATCGATCTTGTGCTTGGGTTGTCACCCTTGGTCTTCCTGACCTTGGTCTGTCGTCAACTCTGTTGGTGTTGTTGTATCGGGTCCGCGGTGCGGATATTGTCTGTCTGGATACGCCAAAGTGCCTGGCCACGTCTTGCTGACTTGCTCCAGCTTGTAATCTCCCAATGGCGTTGTTCCGTTGAGCTGCATTCAGTCTTGGCATTCTGTCACCGCCTCTTCTGCCGTTATAAGGACTGCATGAACAGCCGGTGATGTGGATTTTTATACCCCTTCAGCAGGGGGGCCTGCATGCCTAAATGCAGGATCCTGTGCTGCACGTTTTTTACAGGTGGTTGCGTTTGGAGGAAGCTGTAAAATTGATACCCAAACGCTCCGTTTATGTGCTTTGCATGTGTTTTCGCGAATTATAGACACATCATCTTTCTGTTTGACTTATTAGGTTCTCATCTAATGTAATTATTTTAGATATTTGGCTAAAAGTGGTTTTACACCTATGTCAAGTTTCTTTTTTTGAAGAGTATATATTGTCATGCAACTCACTGTCGCAGTTGTAGTGACATATATAGTTATCTATTTATTTTTGTAACACAGTATGTAAAGCGCCCTCAAATACTTGCATTAGTCCGTTCTATACTGATTTCTGATAAAGCGTGTGTTTACAAACAAGAGAAAAGTCCGGTCACGTGATATGCAAATTAGCCTGTGGCAGTGGTGTTATGCTGAGTCACCAGTGCGCCAGAGTGTGCCCTCCCTTGTGAAGAACCATTTTCAATCACATGAAAGGCCGACCGTTCTTGACCTTTGCGAACTGCAATGGTTCTTTCGGGCAAAAAGACCATATCCAGTGAAACAGCGCTCTAGTCGTTCAGCCAGGGCCGTTTTAATTACCCCGCGTAATCACAAGATGCCAGTTAGCGTCACTGTCCCGAACAACTCGGTTTCGAACCAGCGAGTGTCAGACGATGCTTACTATAACCTTTCACCTTGAAAATTCCACCTGCTTGTGTATATGTATATGTACAATTATGAAGTTAAGTATACAGCAAATACGTGTACATAGTATTTTTGGAACATAGAAGTTCGTACGAAAGAGAATTTATGGATGTCAACTGCTTTATTGTGAAGAACACGACGTTTCGGAGAATATACTCACTCCTTCATCAGGTGAATACATGATATAACAAAAGTGATAAGACAACACAGGAGGAAACCTAACAAGGGAGGCCAACAGATAATTGGCGCTGATAGGTGATTAGCACTGGATAAATGGTAGCCTCCACTTAATAAATATATAATACACTGAGATGGTCGTATTGTGTTTCACTTAGATTCACCACTAACACACTGACATGGTAGTATTGTGTTTCACTCAGATTCTCCACTGATAATAACACCCTGAGATGGTCGTATTGTGTTTCACTCAGATTCTCCAGAAATACTACTACTACTACTAATGCCACTACTACTACTACTACTACTACTGCTGCTACTCCTACTCCTACTTCTTTTAGTACTACCACTACTACTACTACTACTACTACTGCTACTGCTACTGCTACTGCTACTACTACTACTACTACTCTTTCTACTACTACTACCACTACTACTACTGCTGCTGCTACTACTTATACTAATCCTACTACCACTTATACCACTACTACTACTACTGCTACTAATACCTCTACCACTACTACTACTACTACTACTACTAGTGCTGCTACTACTACTACTTCTTTTACACCTTTTTCTACTACTACTACCACTACTACTACTGCTGCTGCTACTTCTACTACTACTACTACTACTACTACTACTACTACTAATAATAATAATAATAATAATCCTACTACCACTAATACCACTACTGCTTCTCTGCTACTACTACTACAACTCCTACTTCTACTACTGCTACCAGCACTACTTCTAAACCTATTACTACTAATACCACTACTGCTACTACTACTACTACTACTACTACTACTCCTACGACCACTACTACTTCTACTCCTTCTTCTACTACTACTACTACTACTACTACTACTACTACTACTACTACTAATACTACAACTGCGACAACAACTACTACTACTAGAATCCGCTGAGTGTAAGTTCGACTCCAAAGTTCACCTCTATTCTGACGAGGCTCACCAAATTTATACACGCGAAAAGCTACGAGTTCGGATGTCACGTGTGGCCTCCGTAGGCATTCAAAACAGACGTATATATTCTATAGATGCAAATTTGTGTTAAAATATATAAATGGACAAATTGATCAGCATGTGTAAAAGAAACATTTAACAAGTAAATCACGTTTTCAGATGTCATAGCTAATACAATATTTCACGTATTAAACTGTACACGATATACAAACGCTGTATTGGTATCAAAAACAAGTCAGATCTTATAGTCTACTATAGAATTTCCATCATATTTCGGTACTGATCCACTGACTCAAAAAACTGAAGCAAACACGTCAAGCAAAAAGATGATATATGTGCATGCAAAAACTAGCTGCCAACTATATAGTGCAGGACTTCCTCCAATGTGTGTAAACGATCCAGCGTCCATGCAGATTCGACCGGGTACCCATTCGTTGCTGGGCGAACAAAGGCCAATGAAGATGGGAATAATTATCAGCCTTCAGACATTTGTCAACCAGAATTGATGGTCATATTTAGTGCACAAAGATTGATATGAAACGATGGCTCCTCTCAGACCCGACCATTGTCCATCCCCATGTCTACTCCCACCCTCACACTGACTCCCGTCCACTCAAGCTTCCCGAGCACGTGATGTGATGGTCCACTTCGCTCTCCTGGGAACACTTGATGGGAGGGTGTGCTACTATTCTTTGTCTGTAAATCAGAAAACAGACCTTTAGCATCGTTCAGTTTGTGTCTCTTCTGTCGGTCACTCGCGATCGTCAGAATTGTAATACGTATTACTTTGTCTAGTTCCGCACATTTACTGTAATCTACCACTAAACGGTCCGATCTTGTACATTCTCGATAAGGGAAATACTATTAAACCATTAATGTTGCAGATGCACACTTAGGTTTCAACACTGCGCTTCCACACCTGATACCCGTAGGTCTAATCTCTCTTTCAGGCCGTACAGCATATATCTAATAACACATCCCACTCTCATCCCCTTCTTAGTCCTACCGGTCTGTATTAATCATCCCCTTTTCAACTCCAGACATTAAGACTATTTAGGGCTCCCTCATACTCGAGGGTTCCCTTGTATAATTACGTTCATTTAACATCATTCATAACTTTATTTTAGGGACAATATTTTAGCCAAGACACATACCCAGCTCCATCAGTGTTTGCTCTCTGTTCACACTGACGGCCACACTGATCACCCCCCACCCTGGCAGCTCGAGCACTGCTGGTGTTGTTGAGCAGGGCCTCCGTGGCAGCTCTGGGTAGAACACACATTATATTTTGATCACCCAGCAGGCTCTCGTGTGTACACTGAACAGCTCGGTTATGAGGGGACGCTGATGTCATTGCAGGACTGAAAATAAGATCAGAGGTTTTGCAGTATTTTACAAGTTGATTCAATCGGGTGTTAGCAGATAACGTCAGTGACGGATATAATAAGGACCATGGATGATTATATTGAAAGGTATTTCCTTTTTAAACAACAAAGCACGAATGGCTTTTCTTTTTTTTAAATTCTAACAACGGGCAAGTCTACGAGGCCAAAAGAACGTTAACTGCTTGTTTGTTCTGTTTCTATGAACATCAAATTTGAGTCAAAGACTTGCTCGTGTTCAAATGCTAGTAAAACGCTTCCCGAAAACCTCAATATATTTTCAACACATCATTACCTCACCAATAAGTGTTGCTGTAAGTCCATTAAACGCGAACAGAACATTTCCATATTCATATTAGTCAGTTAACCAGCATACCAGCGGAAAAGAGGCTTAGTTTAGATTTAGACATATTTTTTCTTTATGAGTTTACTAATTTGGTGTTTTTAAGCATTGTAGCAATTATCCCACTCATCCGCTACATCAACATATTCTACCACCATATCTCAATAAGCAATTTTCGTCAAAATGTGTTTTTGGAGGGTGAGGTAACATTGTATACAATATCTATGTAATATATTTTCATTTTGTTTTCTGTATATGATAGTACAATGGTTCAGGCAGATTTTATTACTCAGTTATAGTGGTTTTATTGTCGCAATTCAATGGAGTTAGTGTTTTACCTCCTCACAAGATTTGAAAATGAAGTAAAAAACATGATTTTTACCAATGTTTCCACTGAGAATTAGAATAACAGTTATATGAAATAAAATGTTTGCCAAATTCAGGTAACCGAACACAACCTGTAATCAAAGACATGATTTGGATAGTTTAATGACTTAATAAAAATGTTACAGCCAATTTTGTCAAATTATGCATTTTTGCTTCAACTCATGCAATTTCGACCCCCTGAAAATTCCTGCACACACTTGCAAGCTTACTACCCAATGGAAATTGTGTACAGATACCTCCTTTATGCAATAGAAAGGGTTTAAGGTATACAGGAAAATGAGGGAACGAAAATATTGTTTTTCACCCCTGGCCAACTGACTAGATGTGTTTATGAATTATTATCAGATTCTGATGATACCAGGTGTTCACGATAAGGTGAACGTGTCCTTCCCCAACGGTGGCACCCGTCACAAACACATGCAAAGGCAAGACAACAGTTCACCTTAACAAATACGGTAATAAAATAGGAAATTGCGACGGACATCTTAAGCAGGTCAAGTGGCCGGGGTGTTTCTCTGGTTGCGCGGTATTTCTTCAGTTACTGCTTCAAAACAAATCATTTTTTAAATGAAAAGGAGACGAAATAATTGTATTTTTTCTGCATCTATATACATCTATATTTCCCGGACATCCAGATGTCTCTTTGTTGCCTGATATTTTTTTTTTGTCGATGGTGTTTTTTACAACAAATCATTCAAAGGCAGGCTCTAGAGGTTCAAAATTGTCAACATTCAATAATTGAGATGTCTATTTCTTTGATAATAATTATTGGTTGTCATAGTTGAAAATGTACTTGAAAATTATGCAAATATTTTCATAGTATGCATCTAAGTTTAAATGATAAATTACTTAAAAAGACACTACTAAATGTGCTTTTCATAAATAGTTTGATATTGAAATCATAAGCGAATCTAAGCCATCTATAGTGTACACAGAGTTGTGTCCCCTGAACTATTTTCAAATCAACAAAGTGCGAACTGTGAGGACAGGTTGAGACGGGTAACAGAGCCCACCCCGTACAGTGTGTCTGTGTCCGTGTTGAATGTGTTAGGTCGGCAGTGAGGTGTCTTTCAACATAATTTCCCGTTTTATGGATCATATTCTTGGATTTACAATGTATAGTTGTGTAGAGTTCACAATCAGTGGAGTACCCGGATCTCAATGCCGTGAGATGTAATTCAGTTCGTGGGTATGTAACACACTTTATTCTGGCTTTAAATATATGTCGCCGACCTGTATCATTCGTCCTAACACTTTATGTTATAAGCAGTAGCGGGATTACAATATTATGTAAATTATGTTGTAACTATGATTTCTGTTTTCGACAGCGAATAAGAAACATTTGCTATCGCCTGCACGAGGACAGGTAGAATCCTACTACAACCTTCCGCCATATTGGGTCAGTAGGTACTCTACTCTTGACAAACAATATCATGAGCTGGAATGTTTCAAAAGTGAAAAGCATAATAAGGAACATGACTGATAATTTGGCAGGTGCAATTTGAAACCACAAACAGTGTCTTCACGGTTGGTTTTGTTTGGAACATCATTTATTGATTTTTCGACCAAATAAATATATGTCTCCGGGTTTTTTTCAGAGTTATCGGGTAAATGCCATAAAACAAACACACACAGAGCTCATACATTCTTTAAAAAAAGAAAAGCAAAACGGATATTTTTGGCCATAAAAGCAAAATAAGAGGACCAAGAGCTGCAAAATGAACAGTTTTATTGCCTTATAGTACTAGTGTCATTGACAAATTTTCAGGATCAAAATCATCACAACAATGACGTGCAAACCATAAGTCGGGAAACACGTACGATTCGGAAAGCGCAGAGTTTTTGATTGCCTGGCATCTGCGTCAAACGAACAGTGTTTGTTTGTTTGTTTATTGTATACGTCGCACTAACCATTTTTCCAGCTGTATGACGGCGGTCTGTAAATAATCGAGTCTGGACCAGACAATCCAGTGATTGACACCATGAGCATCGATCCACGCAATTGGGATACGATGACATGCATCAGCGAGCCTGACCACCCGATCCTGTTAGTCGCCTCTTACGACAAGCATAGTCACTATTTATGGAAATCGAACAGTGACAGTTCAACAACATACAAAGATTAACAGAAGTGCAAAGAAACAACGTCATAGGCCGCTTGCAGCCAGGGTTTCCAATGTAGGGCCCAGCTCCATCACAAGGGCTATGGGATCGGTTTCAACATCACGGGTTCACACGTGATCGGTCAAGGTCGGGACGACCAAGGGTAACCACCCCCGCCCAAGATTGCTACATCCTACGTGAAAGGACGACCACAGCCACCTCAAACCGCATCCCAACAACCAGACTGCGCAGAATATCCGACCAGACCGTACGAAACCGTTTAAGAGCAGCAGGTCTACGAGCAAGACGTCCTGTTCGACGCATCATACTGAGTCGACAATATCGTCAACAACGACTGCATTGATCTCGTCAACATAGGGTATTGGTTCAACTGCGATTCAGAGATGTTTTGTTCAGCACCGAGAAGAATTCTCCTCCGTCGAGGGGATGGAAGAGCACGGGTCTACAGACGTCGGGGAGAACGTTAAGTCAGAAACTACGTACAGCAAGTGGACAGGTTTGGTGGGGTAGCGTCATGATGTGAGCGTCTATCTCCCATCCAGGTTTGGTCCATATCCAGGGCAATCTTACGGCTCAACGACACATCAACGAAATTCTCATACCACACGTCCTCCGAATTGCAGCCAACGGCAACGGTGTATACCAGCAGGACAACGTTCGACAGCATACAACACGGATCACAAGAGCCTGTCTACACAACAAAAACGTTGATGTTCTCCCCTGGCCCTCCAGATCCCCGGATTTGAACCCAATAAAGCACCTGTGGGATGAATTTGATAGACGGCTACGCCGACGTCAACCACAACCCAAGACGTTGCATTAGTTGGCTTTTGCGTTGCCGGCTGAATAGGCTACCATTCCCCAAAATAGGATTCGCATACTCGTCTCTTCCATGGGCAGGAGACAGGCCGCTCTCGATTCCAACGGGGGACATACGCGTTATTACAGCTGATCTTCATCTTTGACTTTTCACATGTACCGATAACTGAGATGACTACAATCACCACGTGTTCTCTCAAGAACATTTTAGCGAAATACTTTGTACTGTTCCTCGTATAAATGTGTTTTCCTACCTCACGCAAAAAAGGCTTTGCCTTTCTTTTTTTTAAGAGTTTTTTTGAAAGCACAACTAAAACATAACATGTAGACATCTCTACACATGGTATGGTCTGAGAGTTTTACAGGCATTACATTGTATAGTATGCATTTGTTTTTAATAATATACACCACTGACTTAATGGCATTGATTAAAGGATTTAACACTGAAAGAAACACACTGGAATATGTACACTTCATTAATATAATAGGAATATATATATGTGTTGCTGCTTATACTAGTCAAAGACTTCAAGAAATTCGTGTATTTGAATTAAATGAAAAAAAATGAAATTATTTATGGCTCCATGTTAACAGACATATGAAATACTTTAACACAGTTTAAATGACATGCAGTTTTCGCGCGCGCGCGCGCACGCACACACACACACACACACACACACACACACACAGACACACACACACACATGCAAAGGCACGTCAAGTGTTTACCTAAACAAGCTCAGGAACTATGGTACTAGTCAAAATAGGGAATAGCATCGGGCATCATTTTGAAGAACTTTTTCAAAGCTCTACTGAGGCCCAGCCTGGTTCCCCGGGTATGCTGCGCTGGCGCTACACTTTGACATATTTTGAAGTGCTGACAAAAATCATAAACCTTTTCAAACAAAATTCTCAAAATACCCACTTGGGAACGGACTTGGCTATATGAAGTCCCAGTGCCCGATCTCCTCTACCCTAATGTACATTCATTTGGCAACTTATTGTAACGGTGAAATATGCTCAGGATGACTGAGGATTTCTTCGGAGTTTAATCAACACAAATATCTATTTTACGAAGTTCTGAATACGTAAGCACATAATATATAATAAATGCTAATACACATTGATAATACAGTTACAATACGAATACCTTAACAACGCAACTATAACTGATAAAACAATTGACTTAACCAATGTAGATGTTATTGTAAAATGTAACTTACATGGACTTGTTTGTTTAAGATATAATCCACTTATACAACCAAGAAGCACACTGCATTGCTGATTTGCCGTGTGCGAAATACGCATCAGTCGGAAAGGGCACGTTAAATCTCCAAAATAAGCAATGCTCTACTGAACACATGTGGGACATGTTGTGGTGCAGTTCACCCATAGAAAGCTGTTTTGAATAGTACGCGTACTTTCCCGCTGTTATGGAGCCCAACTGATCATCTGTATACACTTTACACAGTCATTAACAATAGAAAGGCAATTAAGAAATCTACTTTCGTGTGTAACATTGACGCAATGAAAGCTTTCGACCGGGTGAATCGTAACTATGGTATAAACTGTTAAAATTGGGTATTGGCGGAAAGTTTTATTTTGCAGTCGTGTGTGTCGGTAAACGGTGTTCTCACGGACATGTTCCCCGTATTAAGCGGCGTCAGACAAGGGTACGTCTTATCCCCCACATTATTCTCCGTATTTATTAATGATTTGCATCAACAATCTTCATTGCGGCGTAGACGTCGACGGTACAATGCTAAGTTTATTATTATATGCGGACGACATTGCACTTATAGGCCCTGACGAGCGCTCTCTCCAGTCTCTGTTGGACCGTGTCGCGGACTGGTGTAAAAAGTGGAGACTGCAAATCAATTTAAATAAAACTAAGATCGTTCATTATAGACTCCCGAGTGTCGCAAAAACTACCTATTTGTTTAACTGTGGTGAAAGTTTGATTGACATCGCTCCGAGCTATAAATACCTCGGGCTTTGGTTTCAGGAACATCTCGACTTAAACTATACCGCAAAAGAAATAGCTAAATCCGCGGGTAGAGCGCTCGGCGCTATAATTAGCAAATTTAAAGTAATGGGTGGAATGCCGTTCGAGGTTTTCAATACATTGTATTTTAATCTGGTTCAACCGGTGTTATCCTATGGTTCTGCTATTTGGGGTAATCGTGAGTTTAGATGTATCAACGCTGTCCAAAATAAAGCGTGTCGTTTCTACTTGCCAGTCGGTCTCAAAACCCCTAACTTGGCTACTCGCGCAGAAATGGGGTGGCTATCATCTCTAACGAAACAAAGAATCGATATCTCACGCTTTTGGTCAAAATTGAATAATGCACCACCCAATCGTTTGATTTGCCTCATTAAAACCTGGTCAAGAAAATTCAGTAATTCCTGGGAAAACACTGTGCTAAACATGCTTAACAGTTTACAGCTTCCTGGTTTAGATGTTCATAATGTCTCACCGAGAGATTTACATATTATTAAAGAAAAACTGATTAGTATTGATGGTTAAAGGTGGCAGAGTACCATATCGAACGATTCTGGTCAGCCTAACGGTAATAAACTCCGAACATTTCGATAATTTAAGAACACGCTTCATACTTCCTTTTATGTCTACAATAACCGGAACAGGTCAAACCGTAGCTGTTTAGCTAAACTCCGTTGTGGCACTCTTCCGTTAGAAGTTGAAGTTGGACGATTTTCTCGCCCTATAACACCTCTGCCAGAACGTACATGTAAGTTTTGTAACTTAGATAGAGTTGAAGACGAAACGCACTTTTTAGTTACTTGTGACCTTTATTCAGACCTAAGATATAACTTATTCCATCAAGCGTCTTTAATTAACCTATTGATCGTGGCTATGATTCCTACTGACCAGCTCGCCTTTTTAATGCAATGCGATGAATTATCGGCAAGCCTTGCCGCTTTAGTGAACCGGATGTTTGAGCGTAGAAAGCATTTTACAAAAAACTAGTAATATGCCATAGGTCCGGGCGCACGTCGGCTGTCTCGCATTGCTATGACTGTTGCACATGTAGTTGTATCCATCTATTTTATTTACCTATATCTATCCAATCATTTACTTAATGCGGGATACATGTCGCGCACCCGTGCCTCTTACGTTTTACATTGTTTATTTTAAATGTAATTTTTTGTTTTTTATTTTTTTAACATCTGTGTTTTTAGCACACTATGTGCTTTTATTTGTACTCATGAGATATTTGGTGTCCCATAGGCCATATCGGCCGGATGATATACAATAATTGTGTTTCACTGTCTGACCCTATGTATGTATATCATGCGACAC
The DNA here is from genome assembly GCF_023055435.1 of Haliotis rufescens. Lineage (NCBI taxonomy): Eukaryota > Metazoa > Mollusca > Gastropoda > Lepetellida > Haliotidae > Haliotis > Haliotis rufescens. The sequence goes on along the minus strand of NW_025963890.1, from coordinate 57,937,407 downwards.
CTTAATAAATTAATAACCTGCGCGGAAGATGATTTGAGTATTATTCCGGCTCTCAATGGCAGAATGTGTACTTCCGATGTGTTGTTGCATACAACAATATTCAGTATCAGATTTATTGGTATACACAATCCATTTATGTCTGTAAAATAATAAATTAGTCAGTAAAAGAATCTTACATAATCCCAAGGTAATGCCAACTAAATAATTCAAGTCCTTGGCTACCAAACATGAAATGATAATATTGTGAGTGAGTGAGTGAGTATGATTTTACGCCGCTTTTAGCAATATTCAAGCAATATCACGTTGGTCGACACCGGAAATGGGTTCACACATTGTACCCATGTCGGAAATCGAACCCGAATCTTCGGCGTGACACGCGAACGCTTTAACCACTAGGCTACCCGACCGTCCCAAATGATAATATAACCTGAATATTCTTCAGAATGCTCATAATTTATTATGATCCTGTAAAGCAAACCGATGTAAACTAAAAGACAAAATACCTCTGTGCAACAAAGTAGAGACAGCTTCTATATTTACTACATGAGACTGCATTAAACATACGTGTTTGAGAGAAGACGGCGTAGAGAACAAATATTTAAATGAATTTGGTAGAACATTTTAACATAGGGTCACAAGGCTTTGTGGAATCTACCATGTGAGGCGAGGTGAGGTGAAATGGGGTTTAACGTCCCGTCCAAGATTGTTGCACTCCGGGCGGACGCTCTACCACTAGACCATGGAGGCGGTCTGGAATCTAAAGTGAGACACACAAGACATTCTCACAGTTGGATACATTACACATGAAGAAGTTTCGGAGTTGTGAGACAAAGCAAAAGCACCCACAGATTTGGTTTGAAATTATGTGCAGTGATAATGATTCACTTACTGTGAACACAAACACAAAATTCAGCTTCAATAACCATGCGGGTAACGACAAAGAGGAAATGTACGAAAATGAGGCATTGCTACAATTATACTCCGTATATATTCAATGGTAATAATATCGTAACATATCCGCATGCACCAATATATACAATCTCAACACACACAGGCAACTCATTGTATATCATGTGCCAAAACTCCAGACAATATGGCTGAAAGGGCAAGCAAATTGGAATGACATCATTGATTCATGTGCGTCAAATTAAAATATATATAAAGTGCAGGACTCCTAACAAGCGTGTGTAAACGACCCATACTGCATGTTGGGTGGTAGAAAGAATTCCATGCACATTAACAGCCCATCCTTCCGGCTACCCATTCGTTGCTGGGCGAACAAAGGCCAATGAAGATGGGAATAATTATCAGCCGTCAGACATTTGTCAACCAGAATTGATGGTCATATTTAGTGCACAAAGATTGATATGAAACGATGGCTCCTCTCTGACCCGACCACTGTCCATCCCAATGCCTACTCCCACCCTCACACCGACTCCTGTATACACTAACTTCCAGAGCACGGGATGTGATGGTCCACTTCGCTCTCCTGAGAACACTGGATGGGAGGGTGTGCTGCCGTTCTTTGTCTGTAAATCAGAAAATAGAACCTTTAGCATCGTGTAGTTTCTGCGTCTTCTGTCGGTCACTTGCGATTGTAATACGTATTACTTTGCCGGGTTCCAATAATGCCTCAACACCTGGTACTGCCGGGTCTATTCTCTCTCGCAGGCCGAAGGGTATATACTAGCGGACAAAAGAAACGTCACCAAATAAATAAAGGTCGTCAGTTTTCAACAAATTTGCCAAACAGTTGGTAACACATACATGTAGCTGGAATGCAACTTAGCTATTCCCTGTAAACATGTGCACTTGCTTAAAGTGATTTGCGAGAAAAGTGAATTTAATCACTAAAAATGCAATGTGTGCACAAAGTTACCCGTATGAAATTCTCGTATGAGCAGGATTGTACTCTCTCATTGCATGAAACCGTTACAAACAACAAACATGCCTCGACTAACTGCAGAGCAGTGGGAGAGAGCCATCGGTATGTTGCAAATGGGGGCGACGCAGGAGCACGTTGCCAGGATCATGGGCTGCTTCAGGACCGTTGCTAGACCACATCGCCTGTATGGCCTACGTTTCTACACCAACTTCACAGACTGAGATGGTCCAGGACTGTACAGCAGTGACAGCAGAATAAGTGTTGAAGAGTGCTCTTCATCGACTAAAGTAGGTTCCAGCTCTTCAAGTCGGGCGGGTTCGAATCTACCGAGGACGACGTGGTGAACGGACGGCACGTTGTTGCGTCCTTATGGAGCCTTATGGAGGTGGTAGTGTCATGATCTGGGGTAGCATCTGCGAGAGACAGAAGACAGATGGTCATCATTGACGGAAATCTTACTGCACGTCGTTACATTGATGAAGTTTTGCGGTCTGTGCTACTGCCTTTCCTGCAACGACACCCACGGACGCTGTTTCAGAAGGACAACGCCACCCCTCACACAGCTCGAGTCACTAGCGACTTTCTGAACGCCAACAACGTGACAGCAAGCCAGATCGCCGGATCTGTCGCCCATAGAGCACCTCTGGGGCCATCTTGGACGCAGGATCCGGAAACAGCAACAGCCGCCATTGACAAAGGATGCCTTGGCAATTGCCCTGCAGGAAGAATGGCGTAGGATTCCTAATCAGGATTTCAGGAAACTCGTGTGCTCAGTTCGACGTGTTAGGGCCTGCATCGTTGCTTGAGGGGGTCACATCCGATATTGAGCCATGTGTGTAGCACGGGACTTTTAAAAGAGATCGACGTCGATTCTGCGGATGTGATGGAATACTGGGCAGTGATAAACTCTAAGTACGTGGTCTTTTATGTTATCATTTTCAAATACCGTTTTGGAATAATTGTGGTTTTTTTTTTATAATTAAGCATCAACTATAACTAACGTTTTCTTCTGGTTTGTTTTAGACCAGAATGTTGTTTGGTGGTGTTTCTTTTGCACGTTGGTTTATTTAATAAAACATTCAACTCTCAACCCCTTTTCAGCCCTACCGACCTGTATTGATCATTCCCTTTTCAACTCCAGACATTAGAACATTTAGGGCTCCCTCATACTCGAGGGTTCACTTAGAACCTCGGTGGCAGCTCTGGCCGAAACACAAATGATATTTTGATCATCCAGCCGGCTTGTCTGCGAACATTGAGCAGTTCGGTTATGAGGGGACGCTGATGCCATGGCAGAACTGAAAATAAGATCAGAGGTTTTGCAGTAATTTACAAGTTTATTCTTCTTTTTTTTAAATCTAACCATGGACAAGTCTACGACGCCAAAATAACTTTAACGCCATGTTTGTACTGTTTCTATGAACATCAAATTTGAGTCAAAGACTTGTTCATGTTCAAATGCTAGTAAAACGCTTCCCGAAAACCTGAATATATTTTCAACACATCATTACCTCACCAATAAGTGTTGCTGTAAGTCCATTAAAAACGAAAAGAACCTTTGCATAATCATATGTGTTTATGAATTATCAGATTCTGATGATACCAGGTGTTCGCGAAAAGGTGAACGTGTCCTTCCCCAACGATGGTACCCGTCACAAACACATGCAAAGGCAAGACAAGAGTTCACCTAAACAAATACGGGAATAAAATAGGAAATTGTGTCGGACATCTTAAGCAGGTCAAGTGGCCGGGGTGTTTCTCTGGTTGCGGGGTATTTCTTCAGTTACTGCTTCAAAACAAATCATTTTTTAAATGAAAAGGAGACGAATAAATGTATTTTGTTCTACATCTATATACATCTATATTTCCCGGACATCCAGATGTCTGTTTGTTGCCTGATATTTATTTTTTGTCGATGGTGTTTTTTACAACAAATCATTCAAAGGCAGGTTCTAGGGGTTCAAAATTGTCAACATTCAATAATTGAGATGTCTATTTCTTTGATAATAATTACTGGTTGTCATAGTTGAAAATATACTTGAACATTATGCAAATATTTTCATACTATGCATCTAAGTTTAAATGATAAATTACTTAAAAAGACACTACTAATTGTGCTTTTCATAAATAGTTTGATATTGAAATCCTAAGCGAATCTATGCCATCTATAGTGTACACAGAGTTGTGTCCCCTGAACTATTTTCAAATCAGCAAAGTGCGAACTGTGAGGACAGGTTGAGACGGGTAACAGAGCCCATCCCGTACATTGTGTTTGTGTTCGTGTTGAGTGTGTTATTTCGCCAGTGAGGTGTCTTTCAACACAATTTCTTGTTTGATGGATCATATTCTTGGATTTACCATGTATAGTTGTGTAGAGTTCATAATCAGTGGAGTACCCGGATCTCAATGCCATGAGATATAATTCAGGTCGTGGGTATGTAACACACTTTATTCTGGCTTTAAATATATGTCGCCGTCCTGTATCACTCGTCCTTACACTGTAATCAGTAGTAGCGGGATTACAATGTTATGTAAATTATGTTTTAACTATAATTTCTGTATTCGACAGCGAGTAAGAAACATTTGCTATCGCCTGCACGAGGGCGGGTAGAATGCTACTACAACCACCCGCCATATTTGGTCAGCGTGTACTGTTGACAAACAATATCATGTGTTGGAATGTGTCTATAGTGAAAAGCATAATAAGGAACATGACTGATAATTTGCAATTAGAATTAACAAACAGTGTCTTCACAGCTGACTTTGTTTCAAACATCATTTATTGATTTTTCGACAAAATATATATATGCCTCCGGGTTTTTTTCAGAGTTATGGGGTAAATACCATAAAACAAACACACACAGAGCTCATACATTCTTTAAAAAAAGAAAAGCAAAACGGGTATTTTTAGCCATTAGAGCAAAATAAGAGGAACAAGAGCTGCAAAATGAACAGTTGTATTGTGTTATAGTGTCAGTGACAAATTTCCAGAATCAAAATCATCACAACAATGACGTGCAAACCATTAGTCGGGAAACACGTACGATTCGGAAAGTGCAGGGTTTTTGATTGCCTAGCATCTTCGTCAAACGAACAGTGTTTGTTTGTTTGTTTATTGTATCCGCCGCACTCAGTGATATTCCAGCTATATGACGGCGGTCTGTAAATAATCGAGTCTGGACCAGACAATCCAGTGATTGACACCATGAGCATCGATCCACGCAATTGGGATACGATGACATGCATCAGCGAGCCTGACCACCCGATCCTGTTAGTCACTATTTATGGCAATCGAACAGTGGCAGTTCAACAACATGCTAAGATTAACAGAAGTGCAAAGAAACAACGTCATAGGCCGCTTGCAGGCAGGGGAATCCCGATCAGCTGTAGCCCGGGTTTTCAATGTAGAGCCCAGCTCCATCACAAGGCTATGGGATCGGTTTCAACAGCAGGGGTCAACACGTGATCGGCCAATGTCGGGACGACCAAGAGTAACCACCCCCGCCCAAGATCGCTACATCCGAGTGCGCCACCTACGTGAAAGGACGACCACAGCCACCTCAAACCGCATCCCAAAAAACAGACTGCGCAGAATCTCCCATCAGATCGTGCGAAACCGTTTAAGATCAGCAGGTCTACGAGCAAGACGTCCTGTTCGACGAATCATATTGAGTCGACAATATCGTCAACAACGACTGCATGGTCTCGTCAACACAGGGTATGGGTTCAATTGCGATTCAGAGATGTTTTGTTCAGCACCGAGAAAAATTCTCCTCCGTCGAGGGGATGGAAGAGCACGGGTCTACAGTGAGAACGTTACGTCAGAAACTGCGTACAGCAAGTGGACAGGTTTGGTGGGGTAGCGTCATGATGTGGGCGGCTATCTCCCATCCAGGTTTGGTCCATATCCAGGGCAATCTTACGGCTCAACGATACATCAACGAAATTCTCATACCACACGTCCTCCGAATTGCAGCCAACGGCAACGGTGTACACCAGCAGGACAACGTTCGACAGCATACAACACGAATCACAAGAGCCTGTCTACACAACAAAAACGTTGATGTTCTCCCCTGGCCCTCCAGATCCCCGGATTTGAACCCAATAAAGCACCTGTGGGATGAATTTGATAGACAGCTACGCCGACGTCAACCACAACCCACGACGTTGCATTAGTTGGCTTTTGCGTTGCAGGCTGAATAGGCTACCATTCCCCAAAATAGGATTCGCATACTCGTCTCTTCCATGAGCAGGAGACAGGCCGCCCTCGATTCCAACGGAGGACATACGTGTTATTATAGCTGATCTTCATCTTTGACTTTTCACATGTACCGATAACTGAGATGACTACAATCACCAGGTGTTCTCTCCACAACATTGTGGCGCAATACTTTGTACTGTTCCTCGTATGAATGTGTTTTCTGCCTCATGCAAATCTGGCTTTGCGTTTCTTAGTATATTTGAAAGCACAACTAAAACATAACATATAGACATCTCTACACATGGTATTGTCTGAGAGTTTTACAGGCATTACATTGTATAGTATGCATTTTTTTTAATAATATACACCACTGACTTAATGGCATTGATTAAGGGATTCGACACTGAAAGAAACACACTGAAATATGTACTCTTCATTAATATAATAGGAATATATATGTGTTGCTGCTTGTACTAGTTAAAGACTTCAAGAAAATCGAATATTTGAGTTAAATGAAAAAAATGGAAAATATTTATGGCTCCATGTTAACAGACACAGTGGGGCGGTCGGGTAGCCTAGTTGTTAAAGCGTTCGCTCGTCACGCCGAAGACCCGGGTTCGATTCCCGACATGGGTACAATGTGTGAAGCCCATTTCATGTGTCCCCCGCCGTGATATTGCTGGAATATTGCTAAAAGCGGCGTAAAACCGAACTCACTCACTCACTCACTAACAGACACAGTTTAATGACATGCAGTTTTCGCAGACACACACACACACACACACACACACACACACACACACACACACACACACATGCAAAGGCACGTCAATTGTTCACCTAAACAAACTCAGGAACTATGGTACTAGTCAAAATAGGGAAAAGCATCGGGCATCATTTTGAAAAACCTTTTCAAAGCTCTACTGAGGCCCAGCCTGGTTCACTGGGTATGCTGCGCTGGCGCTACACTTTGACATATATTTTGAAGTGCTGACAAAAATCATAAACCTTTTCAAACAAAATTCTTCCCACTTGGGAAGGGACTTGGCTATATGAAGTCCGCGTGCACGTTCTTTCTCTACCCTAATGTACATTCATTTTGCAACTTATTGCAAAGGTGAAATCTGCTCAGGATGACTGAGGATTTCTTCGGAGTTTAATCAACACAAATATCATCTATTTTACGAAGTTCTGAATACGTAAGCACATAATATATTATAAATGCTAATCCACATTGTTAATACAGTTACAATACGAATATCTTAACAAGGCAACAATAACTGATAAAACAATTGACTTAACCAATGTAGATATTATTGTAAAATGTAACTTACGTGGACTTGTTTGTTTAAGATATAATCCACTTATACAACCAAAAAGCAGCCTGCAATTCGTTATCATGTCCGACATCAGCCGGAAATCGCACGTTGAATGTCCAAAGTATTTAAGTACCATGGGATTTCTATATATTGAAATTATCCCGCGCACAATTTATCAAACCAGAAGTAATCACGTGATACAACAACGAGGAAGGGAATCTACGCGGGAGAATGATATGTGTACTTCCGAAGTGCTGTTGAACAGCAGGGGCGGATACAGGGGTGGGGTGGGGGTGGATGGTGGTGGGAGGGGGTGTGGTGGTGGGTGGGGGTGGATGGTGGTGGGTGGGGTGGTGGTGGTGGTGGTGGTGGTGGTGGTGGTGCACAATTAAGATCTATTTATTGTCTTTGGTGGTAATTTGTACAGAAGTAAAGATTTTTTTCGAAATAAAAGGCGGGTGGGGGTGCGCACAATATTCAGTATCAGATTTATTGGTATACACAATCCATTTATGTCTGTAAAATAATAAATTAGTCAGTAAAAGAATCTTACATAATCCCAAGGTAATGCCAACTAAATAATTCAAGTCCTTGGCTACCAAACATGAAATGATAATATTGTGAGTATGGTTTTACGCCGCTTTTAGCAATATTCAAGCAATATCACGTTGGTCGACACCGGAAATGGGTTCACACATTGTACCCATGTCGGAAATCGAACCCGGGTCTTCGGCGTGACGACCGAACGCATTAACCACTAGGCTACCAGACCGTCCCAAATGATAAATATAACCTGAATAATCTTCAGCTTATAATTTATTATGATTCTGTAAAGCAAACCAAAGTTAACTAAAAGACAAAATACCTGTGTGTAACAAAGTAGAGACAATTTATGGATGACACCTTCTTTATTTACTACATGAGACTGCATTAAACATAAGTGTTTTAGAAAAGACGGCGTAGAGAACAAAAAGAAGCTTTTGGTGAACATTTTAAAATAGGGTCACAAGGCTTTGTGGAATCTACCATGTGAGGCGAGGTGAGGTGAAATGGGGTTTAACGTCGCGTCCAAGATTGTTGAACTCCGGGCGGACGCTCTACCACTAGACCACGGAGGCGGTCTGGAATCTACCATGAGACACACAAGACATTCTCACTGTAGCATACATTACATATGAAGAAGTTTCGGAGTTGTGAGACAAAGCAAAAGCACCCACAGTTTTGGTTTGAATTTATTTTCAGTAACAATGATTCACACAAACACAAAATTCAGCTTCAATAACCATGCGGTTAATGATATAGAAGAAATGTACGAAAAGGAGGCATTGCTATAATTATACTCCGTATATATTCAATGGTAATAATATCGTAACATATCCGCATGCACAAATATATACAATCTCAACACACACAGGCCTATTGTATATCATGTGCCAAAACTCCAGACAATATGGCTGAAAGGGCAAGCAAATTGGAATGACATCATTGATTCATGTGCGTCAAATTAAAATATATATAAAGTGCAGGACTCCTAACAAGCGTGTGTAAACGACCCACAGTGCATGTTGGGTTGTAGAAAGAATTCCATGCACATTAACAGCCCATCCTTCCGGGTACCCATTCGTTGCTGGGCGAACAAAGGCAAAAAAAGATGGGATAATTATCAGCCTACAGGCATTTGTCAACCAGAATTGATGGTCATATTTAGTGCACAAAGATTGATATGAAACGATGGCTCCTCTCTGACCCGACCACTGTCCATCCCCATGCCTACTCCCACCCTCACACTGACTCCTGTATACACTAACTTCCCGAGCACGGGATGTGATGGTCCACTTCGCTCTCCTGAGAACACTGGATGGGAGGGTGTGCTGCCGTTCCTTGTTTGTAAATCAGAAAATAGAACCTTTAGCATCGTTCAGTTTCTGCGTCTTCTGTCGGTCACTTGCCATTGTAATACGTATTACTTTGCCACGTTCCAATAATATTGTAGGTGCACATTTAGGTTTGAACACTGTGCCTCCACACCTCGTACCGCTGGGTCTATTCTCTCTCGAAGGCCGAAGGGTATAAACTAGCGGACAAAAGAAACGCCACCAAATAAATAAAGGTCGTCAGTTTTCAACAAATTTGCCATACGGTTGGTAACACATAGCTGGAATGCAACTTACCTATTCCCTGTAAACATGTGCACGTGCTTTACGTGCTTCACGAGAAAAGTGAATTTAATTACTAAAAATGCAATATGTGCACAAAGTTACCCGTATGAAATTCTCGTATAAAACATGAGCAGGATTGTACTCTCTCATCGCATGAAACCGTTACAAACAACAAACATGCCTCGACTAAATGCAGAGCAGTGGGAGAGAGCCATCGGTATGTTGCAAATGGGAGGGACGCAGGAGCACGTTGCCAGGATCATGGGCTGCTTCAAGTGCGTCATCGCCAGACTCGTCACACGTCACAGGCAAACTGCAGTACTGCAGACAGGCCGATGAGTGACGTCATCATCCACAAAGAGCCTTACACACCCAGTCGGCAGAAGGACCAACTTCACAGACTGAGATGGCCCAAGACTGCTGGAGTGTGTCACATCCGATATAGAGCCATGTGTGTAGCACGGGACTTTAAAAGAGATCGACGTCGATTCTGCGGGTGTGATGGAATACTGGGCAGTGATAAACTTTAAGTACGTGGTCTTTTTATGTTGTCATTTTTAAATACCGTTTTGGAATAATTGTGGGTTTTTTTTATATAATAAAGCATTAACTATAACTAACTTTTTCTTCTGGTTTGTGTTAGATCAGAAAGTTGTTTGGTGGTGTTTCTTTTGCACAATGGTTTATTTAATAAAACATTCAACTCTCAACCCCTTTTCAGCCCTACCGGCCTGTATTAATCATCCCCTTTTCAACTCAAGACATTTAGAACATTTAGGGCTCCCTCATACACGAGGGTTCCCTTGTATAATTAAGTTTATTCAACGTCATTCATAACTTTATTTCAGGGACTATATGTTAGCCAAGACACATACCCAGCTCCACCATTTCCATCAGTGTTTGCTCTCTGTTGACACTGACCGCCACACTGATCACCCCCCATCCTGGCAGCTCGAGCACTGCAGGTGTTGTTGGGCGGGGCCTCGGTGGCAGCTCTGGGTGGAACACACATGATATATTCTGATCACCCAGCAGGCTCTCGTGTGTACACTGAACTGCTCGGTTATGCGGGGACGCTGATGCCATTGTAGGACTGAAAATACGATCAGAGGTTTTGCAGTATTTTACACGTTAATTCACTATGGACTTAGGGACAGATATACCAAGGAGCACGGCTGATTTTAAGACGGGTTTTATTTTAATTAACAATAGACGAATATCAAATTTGGAAATATAGATTTGAAGTTTTGAAATACAGGTATCTGACAATCATATGGCTCACAAAAACATCTTTTTTGTGAGTGAGTGATTGAGTGAGTTTTTCGACACATTCAGTATTATCCCGACAATATCACTGGGGGAAACAACAAAATGTACCCATGTTGGGAATCGAACCTGGGTCTTCGGCGTGACGAGCAAACGTTTAAGTACTAAGCTGTCCCGCATAAATATGTACTCTCCACAAGTTCGAAACTGAAATCATTATGAATCAAAGTTCTCTTTTTAGGAGGGGCGGTCGGGTAGCCTAGTGGTTAAAGTGTTCGCTCGTCACGCCGAGGACCCAGGTTCGATTCCCGACATGGGTACAAAGTGTGAAGGCCATTTCATGTGTCCCCCGCCGTGATATTGCTGGAATATTGCTAAAAGCGGCGTAAAACAATACTCACTCACTCACTCACTCTATGAGGAACAAAAGGTTCAACAAATGTATGCTGAAAATATGAAACGTCATCGACAGTGTAATCAAATCACTCTCGATTATCCACCGAAACAGATTTAATTGCGCGTACAAAGCCAGATAGCGGTAAAAAATAAATCGATGGATCACTGAAAATCAGTGATGATAGCAGGTGTTCGCGAAAAGGGAAAGCATGTCATTCTAACAGTTGCACCCGCTACACCCAGTTTGTATAAATAGGTCAGTGTCTGTTCGTTGCCTGACGCCACACAGCAGTACAATGCAACTGCGGCCTGTGATAACAGATAATCTTGCCCAGATATTCAAGCAGTCTTCTATGTCGTGTAACAGGTCTAATCCAGTTGGATATATCTGCATGTGTGTTCGGGTTTTATGTGTTCGGTCAACTTTGAGCTGTTATTCACGATGATTTGACCATATTCCCAAGCCCTGGATTTAACAAGTACAGTTGTCTAGAGCGCATAATCAGTGGATTACCCGGACATTGCGTATGGTATAATGCAGGTAGGACGTTTCGCACTATATCTTGGCTTGGACTATATGGTGGCCATCGTGTATCACTCGTCATTACACATGATTAGCACCAGCATTATAACCCTATGTAAATTATGTGAATTAGTGTGGATGAAAACCCTTTGGGCAAAATATTTTAGCTATTTTTGTATAAGATATATGAGTACATATGTAAAAGTATGTAGTTGCCCAACTTGTACATACAATGTAAATACTAGTACATGTGACTCAAGCTATGTGGTGGAAATGTTTGTTGGGATAAGTTATACATGTATTGTCCATGAACCATCATTTTGGTACCCGGTTTTTCACAATTTGACATTATGTGTGTCACACATGGTTGGTGCATGCATGGCTCAAGGCCACTCTACACCCCTCGTTGTACCAACGGTGTCGGTATAGGCGAGAAATCATGTGTAACATGGACGTTTTTGGTTAGAGGGTAACGTGATATTATTCTTACGATGCACTGCGATCTGTAAACGTGAATGAGAAACACCCTTGATATATCTCCGTTCTTTCACAAAGAGAAAATTGCATTCAACTTGCATCTCACGAAGGACTTTACTCTGAATTCTCTGTCCTGATTAACGTTTATAAACCTGCAGATGAAGTGAAAAGGGGTTTAACGTAGCGTTATACGATTATTGCACTTAAATAGCGACGTGCATGCATGTGTGTGCGTGCGTGCATGCGTGCGTGCGTGCGTGACTTCTTGTACTAGTCCGGACTAATGCCAATTTTATAGTGCTAGCCCACTGTGATACTATGCCGCAGTATTACATGATTACTCAACTCAGACACAGTATGATTTTTAGTTCGTAATAACCAACTTTCGTCACATGATTATGTGTTTAATCGAAAATAATTGTGAAAACCGGATGCCATAATGATGGTTGACGAACAATGACTTACTGAATGAAGCGGTTGTATAATATCACGTACGTAAAGTATTTCTGGAAACCTTTTAAATTAGCTTCCCTTGACATAACACTAAGATAGCATATAAATCATGTACAGCAAAAAGAGATTCAACTTTATAACAAACCAATCATATATAAGATAATCAAACTAGATTCTTAATATTTACCCAAATGAAGTTCATTCATGTTTATTGATCAAGTTCAAGTAACGAGAAACAATACAGAAGCGGTTTATACATTTGACGACGCTCGTAACAGGTGCACGCGGGATTGTCTAAAAAGTTCTCATGACACACTATGACACATTTTTTCAATCGGACTGTGAAATGTCAGAAAGATTCACAATTACTGGGTCGATTTTACTGAAGTCTATACCCTCTGACTGGCGATACTGTTGCTCAATTTCAATAACATGTCTTTCAGCATTTTGTCATACATGATGGTCTATTCATTCTAATGAACTCATATTAAAGTTTGTACAACGTGCCGTGACCAGTTGTCTGTCTGATAAACTTGTGTCGTCTTGTTAACATTGATATCCTCATTTTAAACTGGTTTTGTATCCTTGGATGCATACACAATGCACGCTCATCCAGCCTGACAGCTTTTCTTGAGCTCTTATTGGGAGCCACACTTTCAGGAATCCTCAGATTATGGTAACTATCATTGTCCAGAAACAATCAGACATGATGTGGCAGTTGTTGATATTTGAACCACAGCTGCATGAAAGTCGTTCCATTTATTTCGCGATGAAAGTCACCATCATCAGACTTTACCCCAAACACTAAATCATGTCCGTTTATTTAAACCCTTTTCAGAAGTTTTGCTTGTTTGTTTGTTGTTAAACGCCGCACTCAGCAATATTCCAGCTACATTGCCGCGGTCTGTTAATACTCGAGTCTGGACCAGACAATCCAGTAGAAGAAGAAAAGGTTTATTCATGAATGAAGGCCACATATATCTGCATGGCCAAGAGTTCATTTACAGGAATAATATATACTATGCACATGCACACATTTTCTAACAATTTACATAGGTAAATGTCTTTTCAAATATATGGACAGTTTTTTTTATAACACAATCATTTCTGGTGGATAGAAGACTGATAAATTTTGGGACAGATGGTTGTACATGGTAACATTTTGGAATTAAATTTTCTCTACTACTTTATAAAAAGGACAAATTAACAAAAAATGGTATTCATTTTTATTTCATAGCAGTTACATTTCATACATAAACTAAACGATGACTCTGTGGTTGTATTAAATCGAGTTATCTATACATTTAGATTATGGCTTAAACAACGGAATTTACATAAAGCTCTTAGAAGATCTCTTTCACATGCTAAAGTAGACATATTTTTTCTGGTTCGAGTAGTGATTTATAAGATGTATAACCATCAAGGAAAGAAGAATTGGAGATTTTGTAGTGCCAGTTTTGGAATTCTATATTTTTGCGTCGTTGTTTGAATATAACCATGAAGCATTTCATATCGCCGGAATCCTGAGACAGTCACACATATGAAAACCCAGTTTACGGATATCTTGTTTCATGCAATCTAAGCAGTCGACACCAGTACTTAATACAACGAATGTTATAGTGTACACAGAGTGATGTTCTTCCCAGCTCTCCTAGAATTGGATTTGTTGATGTTCTTTTACCAACGGAATGAACTCTTTTAAAGAAATTACTCTGAACCTTTTCAATGCTTCAATTCTTTTAAATCAAATATTTTAGCAGCAGTAGAAAATGGGAGAGATGGGAAATTCTTTATCATATTCAACACAGGAAAAGTCGCTTTCCTTGCTTGAATAGCTAGTGTATCACATGCTTGAGTCAAAAACAAGCCTCGAAGAGAATAGTAGACCGAGGTATTTGAAATATGATACAACTTCAATTTGCAAACCTTTATAAAACCATTTCTCAGTTTTCCTCAGATAACCACCCTTTCTAAAAACTATGACTTTTGTCTTATCTAAATTAACTTCAATGCCCCATAAGAGTCTAAAGCAAATAATTTCATCAAAATTAAGTTTCACAAATATGCCTCTTAGCTCAAGAATCTCCATTTCACGAACAAACTCGTTTATAAAAAGTCTAAAAAGAACTGGACTTAACATCCATCCTTGTCTAACAACACTTGTTGTGTTAAAAAGACTTGTTTTCACATCTTCAACCCTTACACATTCTTTTATAATGTCATACATATATATATGGATATCAACTTGTCTTATTCTTTGTAGCGACGTTGTAGCTACTAATACTCCCCTAACAGATGCATGTGATTTTGCACAGATTTGTTCATCAACGGTTTACGGGGACACAAGCTTCATAACAACTGAGGGACAAGAAACTACATCGAAGTATAAGAAAATGTTCAAATACTTGAAATGTTGCCTTCAGAAGCCAACGAACATAGCACAGGAAACTATTGCAAAGGTCAAATCTCAACAGGAAGACTTATGGTTTTGTTTGGAGTTTGATCAACACAAATAACATCTATTTTACGATGCTCTCAATGCGTAGGCACAATATATCTAATTATTGGCTAATCAACATTGTTAATACAATTACAACACGATAATATTGACAATACAACTACACTAATGAAAATAATTGACTTAAACAATGTAGATATTTATGTAAAATGTAACTTACGTTGACTTCTTGTCCCTTTCAGTTATAATCCTCTAAATTAGGAATGTCTTCCCACACGTTTGAACCAGAATGCAACCCATGTCATGTTAGCGTCTCTCATGTTGTTATTCTGCGCTAGTCACCAAGCGGCTATACGCACTGTCAGTGAATGAGGCCATGGCAAGTGCTGGCTAACGTATAACGTCGTGCCTCGTTGATAGACACTTGCGTCATTTCACAATTCGTCCGCATATACGTATTACTGAAACCAGCTTCTCACTGAAAACATTTCAGTGTTTTGTGTATGAAAATGACCATCCGGTTCCGGAAACTGAATTTCCGTATATACGGGTAAATGTATATAGTAATTATTTCGTTTTGAATGAAAATCGTCCGGGAACCGAGGTTTCCTGATATCTGAAGTCCGTATAAGCGGGGCATGACTGTATATAAGCACGTCGCCGCTAAGCAAGCATACCGCCTTGAGGGCGGTCTACGCGCCGACCAGTCCCTGTTTTACCCAGGACAGGGTCTAAAAAGAACTGGACTTAACATCCATCCTTGTCTAACAACACTTGTTGTGTTAAAAAGACTTGTTTTCACATCTTCAACCCTTACACATTCTTTTATAATGTCATACATATATATATATATATATATATATATATATATATAAGGATAATAAACATTTACCATGAACACCTCTATTTAATGGCACATATAACAATTCATTTCTATCTACATAATCGAAGGCTTTTCTAAAGTCTATGAAACAGGCATAAAATATGTGGTTTGATTTTCTAAGATATTTCTGACAGAGGGATTGAAGAACAAACACATGATCAGTAGTGGAATAATCATTTCTAAATCCCGCCTGGGCTTCTGTAGCATATCATTAACTTTGCTCCAGTTTCGTATTCCCAGTTCCAGTACTGAAGTGAAAATTTAACCAAAAATAACAATAACAATAACTAACAATATTTAAAAGCGAAATTCCCCTGAAATTATCCGGATTTCGAGCGTCACCTTTTGCATACAGTGGGACAATCATTCCTATATTCCACTCATCTGGAAAGTCGCCATGATCAAATACAGAATTATAAAGTATATTTAAATATGACACAATGGAAAGAGCATTTTTTTGAAATTCAGAAAGGACACCGTCAATACCAGGTGCTTTACCAGACTTTAAACTTCTAATAGCTGCCCTTATTTCATGGTCAGTAATGGCTTCTGACAGTATATCTGTAGTATTACAAAAGTCACAGTTATCATAATCATGTTTGATAATAAACTCTTTCACATTTACATTAAAATCACCAACAACAACAACAACAACAACAACAACAACGACGACGACAACAACAATAACATTTAAAGCTTAAATATATTTACTGAACTAAAAAAAACATAAAACGCCAAAGACCAGAGACGGAAGTTTACTAGAAAAAGCAAGGTTGATACGAAGATGGCAGTGAAATTAAGTTGGGAGTGGAAAAAGAAACGAACCATAAAAAGAAAAAATCCGTAAAATATACACCGTGTTGTAAAATATACAATACTGTGAAACTGACAACATAGGTAGGATTTGACATCATATATGTCGATGAAACTTGGGTGAACAAGAGCCTTGCAACAGACTACATATGTCTTTAATATGATCGTCGACACTCTGATGCCCGGGAAAGGGCAACGTCTTATCATTTTACATGCTGGTACTTCTGAAACGGCGACTATGCCTGTCGTAAGAGGCGACTAACGGGATCGGATGGTCAGGCTCGCTGACTTGGTTGATGCATGTCATTGTATCCCAATTGCGTGGATCGATGCTCATGATATCCATCACTGGATTGTCGAATTACTCCAATATGCTGGCGATCACTTTAAAGTTGTAAATAGAAATAGATTATATGATAGAGTAAGACAACCTCCATGGTTCGACTGTTTATGTGCCAAGAGAAATAAATAAAAATGTTTACATTTTCTAAGGAACTACAGATCTGGAGAAAATTCAGAAATTACCCGACAGCAAAGAAGATATACCGTAAATTGTGTTATGAAAAGAAAAAGGGCTTAAAAATGTCTGTCGTTCACGATCCTGAATCTGCTGTACTGTCAAACGACTGTAAAATGTTCTGGGGAAAGATGAAATCCTTGCTGAGCTGTAGCAGTGTTCACAACAGTGTATCAAGTTCTGATTGGTACAACTACTACACAAAATAGCATATCATTAACTTTGCTCCAGTTTCGTATCCCCAGTTCCAGTACTGAAGTGAAAATTTAACCAAAAATAACAATTACATTAACTAACAATATTTAAAAGCGAAATTCCCCTGAAATTATCCGGATTTCGAGCGTCACCTTTTGCATACAGTGGGACAATCATTCCTATATTCCACTCATCTGGAAAGTCGCCATGATCAAATACAGAATTATAAAGTATATTTAAATATGACACAATGGAAAGAGCATTTTTATGAAATTCAGAAAGAACACCGTCAATACCAGGTGCTTTACCAGACTTTAAACTTCTAATAGCTGCCCTTATTTCATGGTCAGTAATGGCTTCTGACAGTATATCTGTAGTATTACAAAAGTCACAGTTATCATAATCATGTTTGATAATAAACTCTTTCACATTTACATTAAAATCACTATGTGGTTTTGTATCTTTGATATTTAGCAATTTTGTGTAGTAGTTGTACCAATCAGAACTTGATACACTGTTGTGAACACTGCTACAGCTCAGCAAGGATTTCATCTTTCCCCAGAACATTTTACAGTCGTTTGACAGTACAGCAGATTCAGGATCGTGAACGACAGACATTTTTAAGCCCTTTTTCTTTTCATAACACAATTTACGGTATATCTTCTTTGCTGTCGGGTAATTTCTGAATTTTCTCCAGATCTGTAGTTCCTTAGAAAATGTAAACATTTTTATTTATTTCTCTTGGCACATAAACAGTCGAACCATGGAGGTTGTCTTACTCTATCATATAATCTATTTCTATTTACAACTTTAAAGTGATCGCCAGCATATTGGAGTAATTCGACAATCCAGTGATGGATATCATGAGCATCGATCCACGCAATTGGGATACAATGACATGCATCAACCAAGTCAGCGAGCCTGACCATCCGATCCCGTTAGTCGCCTCTTACGACAGGCATAGTCGCCGTTTCAGAAGTACCAGCATGTAAAATGATAAGACGTTGTCCTTTCCCGGGCATCAGAGTGTCGACGATCATATTAAAGACATATGTAGTCTGTTGCAAGGCTCTTGTTCACCCAAGTTTCATCGACATATATGATGTCAAATCCTACCTATGTTGTCAGTTTCACAGTGTTGTATATTTTACAACACGGTGTATATTTTACGGATCTTTTCTTTTTATGGTTCGTTTCTTTTTCCACTCCCAACTTAATTTCACTGCCATCTTCGTATCAACCTTGCTTATGGTTTTGTTTTGAGTTTGATCAACACAAATAACATCTATTTTACGATGCTCTCAATGCGTAGGCACAATATATCTAATTATTGGCTAATCCACATTGTTAATACAATTACAACACGATAATATTGACAATACAACTACACTAATGAAAATAATTGACTTAAACAATGTAGATATTTATGTAAAATGTAACTTACGTTGACTTCTTGTTCTTTTCAGTTATAATCCTTTACTTCAGGAACGCAACGACTTTCACATCTACTTAAAACTCACCATGCGTGTCAAACCTGTACATGTGCGAAGTGTCCCGGTTACGTCCTAATGCATTTTCCCATGCCTTTGTCGTCGATAACTATACCGGGAGTCAGCATGGGCTAACATAAATTGGTGAAAGGCAACACGACGTTTCAGTGCACATAAACACACAATCCGCTTGCAAAAGAGCGCACATAAAGTCTTCGAAGAACAAGAAGTTATGCGCGAGGGCGTAGTGAAATCTGTGCGGTCAATACGTTTTCCACAAATGTCACATGAGATGAGTTTGAACGAAAGCCCAATGAACCTGTAAAATAATACAAAGGAGAGATTATTGAGATAATTATTCACGTTTTAGGATATTATATGACAAACGTTTATTTAACTGTGTAGACTGCATGGGTAACTGGTGTTGCATTATTGATGCAATATACACACATGACATTACTGAACAATCACCAACCAAAAACGTGCACCATAATTAGGTATTTCGGAGTAAATCACTTGAAAACCAGAAAGTGGAGCTGTGTGTGAGCGTCGCTGATCTAGGTAACATGTAAGAGAGCAATCGTTAAACGAAATAAGATTTGAAACGTATCAAATACTTCTAGCTATCGTGATACAAATTTCCATCTGTCGGCATAGCGTTTTAAATTTATAGGAAGGTACTATATCTAAGTAAATTCCAGTTTATAATGTCACTGTTCATCGTAATTAAAGGAGACACGTTGGTTAAAGTAGACCTCTTCTCCTCATACTCTCAACAGTCACGCAAGTGTTCGGTCCGACTTGGCCCGGGCTGTCAAAATCAACTTAAACCTCACAGATGTAACATGAAATGGGTTCACATCTATAGATTAGTGTCTTATCAACCTAAATACCACTTTATAGTGTCTCAGATCACGGTATTTAAAGAAAACAAGGTGCTCAAAGTGAAGCCTTTTCCCTCTACATTCTCAACATAGTCTCTATCAGAAGTGTTTGGCATGTGTTGGGTCCGACATGGCCAGGGCGGTCAAAATCAGCTTTAAACACACATGTATCTTCAAATGTGTTAACATCTATAAATCAGTGTTATATGTACCTATGTTCCACTTAACAATACCATAGTACATAGCATTTAAAGCAAACTGATCCGTTAAAGTCAAACACTTTTACTGTATAAGTGTCGGGTCCGACTTGGCCCGGGCTGTCAAATTCAACTTTAACACACACACACAGATGTATCATCAAATATGTTTATATCTATACAAAGTGGAGCCCTTTTTTGCATACTCTCCACATCCACCCTTGGCCAAATTTCACTGTTACCTCATAGATTTAAATGTGATTGAACGTTGTATTTGTCATGTTAACTGTCACCTTTTGATCGAAATCCTAATCTTTTGTAAAAAGAAATAACTTACGCGTTTAGATGCCTCCCAATCTTAAATCCTTGCTAGAAAACGAATGATTTGATGTAAAAGTGTTACACTTACTCACTCACTCACTCACTCACTCACTCACTCACTCACTCACTCACTCACGCACGCACTCACTCACTCACTCACTCACTCACGCACGCACGCACGCACGCACTCACTCACTCACTCACGCACTCACGCACTCACTCACGCACTCACTCACGCACTCACTCACGCACTCACTTACTTACTTTGGAGATTTAACGTGCGCTTTCCGACTGATGCGTATTTCGCACAAGGGCCCGGCCAGGCCATTTAATGTGTTTCCGAAAGGGGCGAAAGTGGTGTGTGCAACCCAAGAGGGGGCTTTAGGGGTTGCTTATATAGAATTTGGGAATTTTGAGATTTGGAATAGATGCCGATGGGGTTGGGGAGGAGAATTAAGGGAGCTGGGTATGGTGGATGTTTGTTTATGTGATTTTTATTTGGTAGATTATTGTGTTTTAAGATGCGTTTTATTAGTTCCGTTTTGATTAAGAATACGCCTAAGGCCTTGACGTTTTCTAGTTTATTTTGTGGGTTTAGTATTGCTTCTAGAGTGAGAGCCTTGTTTAGATTGAGGGTGGTTTGTAATGCGGTTCGATGTGTTATGTTGTGTGTGCAGTCGATGAGTGCGTGTTCTGGGGTTTCTAGTTGTTTGCAGTGTGGGCACCTGTAGTGTTTTTGTGTGTGTTTTTTTAGGTGGTTATTTAGGTTGGCGTGTCTTGTTTGGAGTTTAGTGATTACTCTATTTTTTTTTTATGGATGGAGAATTTTTGGTTTGGTTAGTGGTTTTCTGAGTACTTTTTTGATTTGGCTATTTGAGTTTAGATATAGGTTATGCCATTTTTTGGTGATTTTTTGTTTATTTACACTTTTAATTTCTGATTTTGAGATGGGTAAGTTTAAGCTTATTTCTGGGATTTTGAGGGATAGTTTAGCTGCTTTATCGGCGTTTTCATTACCGTATGTTTCTACGTGGGCGGGTATCCACAAGAAGGTTATTTGTTTGCCTGCCTTAGTAAGGTCGTTGGAGCTTTTGAGTATTTGATTTATTAATTTAGGTCGGTTTTTGGTATTTTTGTTTTGGAGGGCTTGCAGTCCACTTAGGGAGTCGGTAAGTATTAGGAATTTTTGTGGTTTTTGGATTCTTGATTATGGAGGGCTGGGGCCATGCCCATTAGTTCTGCCGTGAATATTGATTGGTTGTTTGGGAAGGATTTTGTGGTTGTTGTTGGTTGTGTGGTATGGACTCCGAAACCTGTGTGTTTGGAGGTCGGAAGTGAAGATCCGTCCGTGTAAATGTGACACCAATTTGGCCAATTTTCGCGTATGTATGCTAGTGTGGTGGTTTTAGTTATGTTTGGGCCGGTTTGTTTATTTATTTGGCTAGCTAGTGTTGTGTCTATTTTGGGTATTTTAAGTTTAGGGGTGAAGATATTTGATTGTTTGCAGTTTTGTCTAAGATTTTTAATTTGGTGTTCATTTAGGTAGTTTGTAATTCTTTGGGATATTGGGGTAAGTAAGGGGTGTTTACGAGCTAGAGCTTGGTTTTGGGGGCTGATGTTTTGGTTTATTAAGTTTTGGATGAGATAGTTTGATTGGGACGTGGCCCAGAAATTTAAGCTTAGTTGTTCCCTGCGTAGACTTAGTGGCATTTCTCCTGTTAAGGCCTGAAGTGAAGTGTAGGAGGTGCCATGCTGGGTGCGTGTAATTAGTTTGAGAGCCTGATATTGTATTGAGTCAAGTTTTTTAGATAGAGAGTTGTTTAGGGTGTTATATATGGCGCAGTCGTAGTCTAGTTTTGATCTAAAGTTTACTGCATTTAGTTGTTAGGTTTTGGATGTGAGCATCCAAGGAGAGATGTTCATCGAAAATAAGTCCTAAGAATTTGGTTTGTTTTTGAAAGTTGATTGTTTTGTTGTTTAGCTTGAGGATTGGGGAGGCGGATTTCATGTTTTTATGTTTCAATACTAAGGGAGTTAAGGGAGAAGCCCAATTTGTCAGCCCATTGTTGTATTTTATTTAGAGACTTTTGGAGTAAATTTTGGGCCATTTTAATGCTTTTAGCGCGGATCCAGAGGGCTCCATCATCCGCGAATGTGGATGTGTTTAATTTAGGGGATAGGTCCTCGAATAGATCGTTTATCATTATATTGAAGAGGGTGGGGTTGAGGATACTGCTCTGGGGAGTGCCATTTTCTAGGGGACATTGGTCCGATAGTGTTTGGTCTATACCCACGGTTATTTTACGATTGTTTATAAAGTCCTGGATGTAGTTTATTATCTGACCTTTGAGTCCTATTTTATTAAGTTTTTGTATTAGCCCATCGTGCCATACCATGTCGAAAGCTTTAGAGAAGTCTAAGAAGATGCCTGTGGTATATTGTTTATTTAGTTGTCCTGTCTTAATATCTTGCTCTAGTCGGGCGAGGTTATCTAGGGTTGAGCGGCCAGGAGGTTGGGACCGCTGTTTCCAGGGAGTAGGAACCTGTCTGTTTAGGTAGATGAGATTGTATAGTTTGAGTAGTGCCTGGAGTAGTTTTGGGGGGAGTTTTTTAATTATTTGGTAAGAAGTTGGGTCTAATCCTGGGGCTGTGCCCTTTTTCCTGTTTTGGATTACGTAGAGGAGCTCCTCCATTGTGTAGGGTTGGTTTATTTCTAGCATGTTATTGTTTGGTTCTTTTGTGGGTTTGTTTTTTGTTTTTTTAGTTTATGTTGGAATTTTTGGCTGAAGTTGGTGTTACTGCTAACGACCGAAAAGTGGTTGGCGAGATTATTTGCTTTTTGGGCAGGGTTGGTTGAGTTGTTAATGATAGGTTTTTTTTATGTCGTTTTAAGCCTCTAATGGCGTGGATTTTGCGCCAGACCGTTCTGGCATCTGTACGGTTATTTATACCTTCGCAGAATTTTTTCCAGTCTCTACTTTTGGCTATTTGGACTAGTTTTTGAACCTGGTGGTTTAATTCGTGGGCTATGTTTAGATGTTTGTAGTCGCGTTTTGCTTTATTGAAGGCTGATTTACGTTTTCGTCTAGTCTGTTCTATTTCCTCATTCCACCATGATACCGTCGGCCTGCCTGTCTTAGATGTGTTGAAGGGGGTGGAGGTTTTGGCTGCATTTATATATAGTCTGTTAGGTTTTTACAAGAGTTTTGTGGATCATTATTTTCTATTTCGTTTAAGTTAGTTTCGTTGCAGATATCTTGGAATTGGTCCCAGTTAGCTTCATTGTAATGGAACTTTGGTTCTTGGGTTTCTGTTTGGATTGGTACGTTTGTATTTCCTATGGTTATGTTTATGGGGAACTGGTCACTACCTAGCGGGACGTCGTGCACTTCCCATTGAGTACTTTGAGCTAGATCTGCAGTGCATATGGTTAGGTCGATAGCCGACATTTTTTGGTTTATCTTATCGTACCTCGTGGGTTGGTTGTTATTTAGGAGTACAAGGTCGTTTGTTTCTATCCATTCGGAGATTAATTTGTAGGTGTTTGCGGGATGGGTGTAGCTGTGGATTTCTTAGTGTTTGTGTCTTGTTGTTGTGCTTGCTTGTGGTGGTGTGTTGTTGCCATGTGGGATGTGGGGTACTTGGATGAGGGTCGTGTTGTGGCGGTCGTTTTGTGGTTTGTTTTGCATGCGGGGTGGATGTTTTGGCTATGTGAGATGTGGGAGGGTTCGTGGTTGGTTGAGTGGCTGCTTGTGGGGGTGTGAGGTGGGTGCGGTTTCTCGGTAGGGGCCCCAGACAGAGCTGTCGGTGATGGGTGTGGTGTTTGTTTGTGGTGTAGGGAGGAGTGGTTTGGATGCGGGTGTAGCAAATTTTCGTGTTTGGATTTTGGCCGTGTCTATGTTTATGTGCTTGTTGGCCTGCTGGGTGAGTGTGTGTCTGTGTGGGCATTGATTCGAAAGTGAAGTGTGTTTGATGGATTTGCAGTGGATGCACCAGGGTGTGCATGTGCCTGGGCAGTCTGTTTGTGCGCATTTTTTACATTTAGTTTTAGGGTATGCGCATTGGGAGGCAGTGTGATTGTATTTGAGGCACTTTGAACATTGTTTAACCTGCTTATTATATAGGGTTTGACTTCTAAGTTGGTGTGGGCTCCGAAGGATATGTGTTTGGGGGCTTCAGGGAATTTAGCGGTTTCTTTTAAGTTGATTATGACAATGGAGGTTGGGATCGTTTTTCCGTTTCTAGTTGAGGTTATTCTACGAGTGCTGGTGATTAGGGGTTGAGGGTTTTGGTCTTGGTTTATGATAGCTTCTGGAGAGTATAATTGTAAGTCCTTAGTTGTTTCCCTTGGGTTAACTCTAATTACGCCAAGTGTGACAACTGTTCGATGAATACTAGTAGTAGACGTCACACATCGTTCGATCAATGTAATTGTCAGTTTACTTACCCGGTATATTGACATTTGTCATCAGCAGGTGGTCAGTTACTGACCAGACCAGACCGCACCAAGTGTGTCTGTGTTTATGAAAGCATAATGATAGTCTTTTTAGATCACAGACTCCTTCGTATGAAATTAGTCGTTTTTAATTGAAAGAAACGCGAGAAAGGATTATTTCAAATAATTAGATAATAGCATGTTGCAAAACATAAAAGTTGTTGGCTTCTAATTGTGTCACTATTAGTACGATGTATTTACTACATGCCATTCCACTTCCTGTGTTACAACAAAAGCAACCCTCTTTACCCAACCAGCAGTTATTAGTATTACTATATTCATAATCCCAAATTAAGTGAGTAAATGCTTTTGACTTTCCCATTAATAAAAGCTTGTATACTTTGTTTAATCTCGTTGTAGTGTACGTTTTGCAGCTATTTTGCTGAATACATTGTAACTTAAACTGTCTATTCCAACAACAGGTAAAATGTGTTGAAGTGTTTATATGGTGTCATAAGCTATGACCTAGTCAACCGTGTTTTGAATTTGTAAGAAATGTAAAAAGAATATATTTAAAGACTCACATATATGTTCACATTTATTATAATGTGAATTTTAAAATGTGTTTTTAACTTTCTCAATTATGTTTTGACATTTTACGCAATATTGATTCTAACATCAGATGCAGACCATTGTCTGTTAAACATTAGATCAATCTTAGAACTGTTACTCATATAGATAGTACATGTACTTACATCGGAGATAGCACTTAGGTTTTCGTACCTTAACACATGTACATGTTTTCGCAAGAAAAAACACCTTGCACCCAAACTTGAGTTGATACCATTAATGTTTGGTTTCACAGTTCAGGCATCGTCTTACAATACGCTTATTTGATTATTCGATCACACTGAATTTAAACTGAGAAATGTTTTAGCTTAACTACAAGTGTTGTGTCTCATCGATCCTTCTCATAGCGTCCGTATATGTACGTTAAGTGTGAAATTAATCCAAATTACACCTGTGCTCAGCTTGCTTAATTGTCCCTTGTGTAATTGCAATCAAGTAGGTGTTGCGTAATCGATCAACCATTTGCCCTTAATTAGCTTTTAGTAATAGTTAATAGCCTACCGTATCATTGATAACTTATGCATTTGTTGAGGCTCATCAACAAAACCAAAATATTGTCTTTTTAACTTCCGTTAACATGTCAGTCCTAAAATGCTTCCGGTACACTTTTGTAAGCCATGATAGTGTTATTTTCCCTCACAAATACGAAATCAAGACATAACATATCGTCAAAAGTGTTATGAAAAATACTATTCCATAAAAAAAAACATACCATCACTGGCCGCTGACAAACATTAGCAGTCTTAGAATAAGAAAAAAAAATTAAACACAGTATGACGTGATGATGTGTAAGGATACAGAAACACCTAGATAGGTAAACCTGCACACCTTACTTCAGTTTCTGTACTGTACTTAGTTTTTTTTGCATCCTGCGTATCATTCTACCTGTCGGATCGACTTGGTCCGGCGGTTAATAACTTTAATTGACGGCGTCTTTTGACCATCAATACAAAAATACTGAGTGGTCCAAGTCAGGTTCAGGAGAAGTATGTTTTCACAGTACGAGCTTTGACGGAAATGGCTGCTCGGAGATGCAGCACGTATTCTAGCAGTATGGCAGATTACAACTGTCTCAGATAGTTCTGTTTTCCTACACACACACATATATAATAGAAACATTGAGCAGGGTTGAGGGAGACGTTTATCCTGAAATCCAAAGTGTCTCACCTAACCTTCTCCAAGTTTTACCCTATAAACTTATTCCAAATATCACGATCTGACAATGATTGCAGTACTTGTTGGCGGCCCTTTGGTAAAATATCTTGGGTGGCACACGGAGAAAGAAGGCATATCGACGAGACCTCCCTGTCAGGAGCCAAGGTGGCTGACGTTCCCGATCTTCTCTGGGACATTGAGAGGTTTAAGGTCTTCATTTCATATCTTTTAGCAGTTAAAGGAAGTAACATTTTGCACATTATGAGGACTGTTCCACGCACGTAGTAATGAAGAATCAATCATAATAAACTCACCACAATGATAATTGAAACCGGTTTTGATGGTAGATACAGACACTGTGTGATAAAACATATTTTTAAAAAACGTACCTTACGTTTCAGTAAAAGATACATCTGAAGTGACCGTTATTTTAACAGTTCTACATACCCAGGACGCCGCGATAAGTCTTGGACGACTTTACCAAACTGCTCGGCTCATTAAGGGAACGGAACCCACGGTATTTCACCATCTCCTGTCATACAGAATCCAATATTTCTATGTAAATTACCGGCTCCAAAGGTGACTTCGCAATGCATCGTCACACATAATCCATAACGTTGACAACATATTACAATAGGTTCGTCCGATTTGTTTGAGTTGACCGGCAAAAGTACTGTCTTGGGTGTAAATAACGTCTGAGATATTTATGTTGGTACAGAGCTGTGGTATTCCTTTCCGAAGTCATCCCGAGAGATCGGAACCGGTGGCACCATAGCCAGGGCATTTCAACCCACAATGCCCTGAACAAGAAGTCCTAAAATGTCGAAAACACTTTTTTGAAGCGGATTGACTAACGTAATAGGGCACCCTGAAATCATGTCAACCTGAACAGTGAGAAAGGATTTTATCGCGCATGATGGGCTACATCTATGACCAGCAGGTAAAAAACAGCTTTCTGACAGCCCGGGCCATGTTTGACCAACACTTCTGACAGAGATTTTCTTGAGAAACTGTGCTGTGCTTGACTTTAATGGACTAGTTTTCTTTAAATGCGATATACTTTGACATTATAAAGTGGTATACAGGTAGATATACTACTAAGCTACATCTGTGTGTTTAAAGTGCATTTTGACAGCCCGGGCCAAGTCGGACCCAACACAAGCCAAACACTTCTGATAGAGACTATGTTGAGAATGTAGAGGGAAAAGGACTTCACTTTGAGCACCTTGTCTACACACTGCATGCTGAATTCCGAAGTCCGAAGATACGTACACCAGGACATTTGAACATTTACGCCTAATGGCTCAACAGCAGAATTGTTACTTCAATCCAAGAATTTTCCAGTTAGACTTTGAAATCGCTGCCCACAAAGCTGTACGGAGTGCCTTTCCCAACACTTTGATCAGAGGCTGTTATTTTCACCTCACCCAGTGCATTTGGCGTCGAGTACGTACAGAACAAAGGTCTGGCTACGGACTACAAGAAATGATGAAGTGCGACGACTTGTGAGAAGAGCCGCAGCCTCTCCTCTGCTTCCCTTGGACAAGGTCGACGACGTCTGGCTCCAAGCCATCTCTGACAGTCCCGCGGATCCCAAGGTCGCAGCTTCATGGACTACGTCACGACAACGTGGGTTGAAGGACGCCAATTCGGACCTGAGATATGGAACCATTTTTGTAACCAAGGGCATCACACTAACAATAACGTCGAGGGGTGGAATCACAAACTCAACAAACTTGCCAGGAAGAGCCATCCGAACATTTTCAAAGAGAACAACCCAACGAAGTCGTCATTCAGCGAATTGGAGCCCACTGGTCAGCACCCTCCAGAAAGAAAACGATACCGGCTGATTGACAACCGTCTTCATGCTCTGAAAGACAATCTCGTCAACGACATCATCGGCGGAGTTGAGTACACAGATCACGTTGGTGACCTGATCCACTTGGAGTGAACGACTTGAACACAACGTGTATGCCAGTGCAACCGCAAATTTATTATAGAATGTATTTATGTATTAACCATTCTATTTTAAGATATAAGTTATTGATGTTTTTGTTGAAATGTACATCTATGAAATATTAAAGTATTAGAGTTATTAAATTTGTTAAATGTAAAGTGCTTTTGTGCAACTATACTATTCTTCAGCATCTAATAAATTACTACTGTGACTACGGTGTACGCATTTCTGTGTTTTTCTTGTAATTTGAGAGTCCCGGTGTAGCAATATCCCGTGTTTACTGTAGCATGACCAGTCTTACTGTAGCTTCACGAAAGCGAAGAGATTTTAGAAAAGGTAAAATGTAACTGCCGAGTCTTTCTAGTGCAGATCACGGTGGCAGTGTCTCCTTCATTGCTGGTGCTCCCTATCATTTCAGTGAAGAGCAGCTGAAAGAGTTATACGGTAAACCCTTCACCATACGCTTATGTTATGTTAGGAACACGGTATCCAGTCGTCGAAGGCGCCGCAATTTGCTGTGCAGAGTTGTGTTTCCCAAGAGTGTCAGATAGTGGATTCTAATCCCAGGTCGCCATGATTGTTTCTGGGCTGCCTGTCATGGCTACAGGGTTTCATCAAAGTAGTAAACGCCTAAGACGTGCATCACTTCGTGCTTTCATCTACAAGGGCGGAGCCAGTATTTCTAAAAGGGAGGGGTCCAAAATTCTCTCTCAGATAATTTTACTGTCTTAGATAATTTTACTGAGGGGTGGGGTGGGGGTGGGGGTGGGGGTGGGGGTGGTTTGGGTTTGTTCTGGATCCGCCTGTGATATCGTTCTACTCATACTAGCCGAAAGCGATTTTAAAATATGAATTTGTCTGTATCAACGATCATAATCTGTGAGATAGTCTGCACAATGTTTTCACGCAGGCGACATTTGCGACGTGGAGTATCTGGATGAGTATGTGTACGACTTCAGCGAGGCCTTCAGCGGTGACACTCAGAAAAACGTGATGCCTCAGGAGCTCACAGTATAATACATATTGATTCTTTGAACAGAACACAAAAGTTAAAACCATATACATCATCTGGCTCGGGCGGAAGGCCATAATAAATGATAAAATCTTCATTAGAAATGGTAATAAAATATGATAATAGAAAAGTTGGTTGATTTTGTCCCCGAGAAGAGACTTGCGAAAGACCTTCGGTGATTTCAGTAGCTTCTTCTGATATCACCACACTTCTTCACCACTTCCGGGACAATGACAAAACACACACTCACTCACTCACTCACTCCCTCATCCCCTCCCTGTAGACTGGAGTAGGTTTTCTTGTGTACAAGGTTGATCAAGTAATCGAGGGTTCAACAACATGTTAAGATATCAGTGCCGTCTCCTGGTCTAGCTAACAGAGGGTCTGCCGGGAGAGCGCACCTCCACCTCTGTAATATCAGGATCCGCTGGTCATGGTGAACTCAGTGTTGGATCTATAAGGTTGTATCTCCAGACTGTTCAAGTTATGAGTTTCCTATTTTTTGCTGGAGCGTTCTGCCCCGTGAATACTCGAGGCATGGTTCAAGAAGTGCAGTTGATCAAGATCTTCCCCCTTTACTATTTTGAGCCCAAGGATTAGTTGAGAAAGCAAAATACTGATACTACTACTACTACTACTACTACTACTACTACTACTACTACTACTACTCCCTCTTGTGCCGCCTCCGTGGTCTTGTGGTAGAGCGTCCGCCCGGAGAGCGGAAGGTCCGGGGTTCGATCCCCGGCCGCGTCATACCAAAAGACGTTAAAAGATGATACTTGTTGTTACCCTGTCTGGCGCTCGACATTAAGGGGCTAAAACAAGGACTGGTCGGCTCGGAGTCAGTATACTGTGTCTGAGTGGGGTATTCATGTTAAACTGCGGCATGGTATCTTAGTGAGCTAGCACTATAAATCGGCATCAGTCCGGACTAGTACAAGCAGCCACAGACACACACGTGCATGCACGTTGCTATATAAGTGCAATAATCATGGACGCGACGTTAAACCCAATTTCACCTCACTACTCCCTCTTCTACTACTACTACTACTACTACTACCACTACTACTGCTGCTGCTTCTACTACTACTATTAATCCTACTACCACTACCGCTACTACTACTACTACTATAACTACTATTACTACTACTGCTACTACTACTACTACTACTTCTTCTACTCCCTCTTCTACTACTACTACCTCAACTACTGCTGCTGCTTCTACTACTACTATTTATTCTACTACCACTACCCCTACTACTACTACTACTACTACTATTACTACTACTACTGCTACTACTACTACTACTACTACTTCTTCTACTCCTGGGGCGGTCGGGTAGCCTAGTGGTTAAAGCGTTCGCTCGTCACGCCGAAGACCCGGGTTCGATTCCCGACATGGGTACAATGTGTGAAGCCCATTTCTGGTGTCCCCCGCCGTGATATTGCTGGAATATTGCTAAAAGCGGCGTAAAATCAAACTCACTCACTCACTCACTCTTCTACTCCTTCTTCCACTACTTCTACCACTACTACTACTGCTGCTGCTTCTACTACTACTACTACTACTGCTACTCCTACTACCACTACCGCTACTACTGCTACTATAACTTCTTCTGCTACTACTACTACTACTACTACCACTACTACTACTACTACTACTGCTGCTACTGCAACAACTACGTCTTCTTCTACTCCTTCTTCTACTACTACGTTCGCTCGTCACGCAGAAGACCCGGGTTCGATTCCCGACATTGGTACAATGTGTGAAGCCCATTTCTGGTGTCCCCCGCCGTGATATTGCTGGAATCTTGCTAAAAGCGGCGTAAAACCATACTCACTCACTCACTCACTCTTCTACTAGTACTACCACTACTACTACTGCTGCTGCTATTACTACGACTACTACTAATCCTACTACCACTAATACCACTACCGCTACTACTACTACTACTACTGCTACTACTACTACTACTTCTTCTACTCCTTCTTCCACTACTACTACTACCACTACTACTACTACTACTACTACTACTACTGCTACTACTACTTCCTCTTCTCCTTCTTCATTTACTACTACCAGTACTTCTACTGCTGCTGCTGCTACTACTACTACTACTCCTACTACCACTAATACCACTACTGCTACTACTACTGCTGCTGCTAATACTATTACTCCTACTACTCCTACTTCTACTATTACTACTTCTTCTACTCCTTCTTCTACTACTACTACTACCACTACTACTACTACTACTTCTACTACTAATCCTACAACCACTACTACTACTGCTACTGCTGCTGCTACTACTACTCCTACTTCTACTAATCCTTCTCCTTCTACCATAACTACTACCACTACTACTACTGCTGCTGTTGCTGTTGCTACTACAACTGCGACAACAACTACTACTAGAATCAGCTAGTAAGTTCGACTCCAATGTTCACCTCTATTCTGACGAGGCTCACAAAATTTATACACGTGAAAAGCTACGACTTTTTATGTCACGTGTGGCCTTCCGTAGGCATTCAAAACAGACGTATATTTTCTATAGATGCAAATTTGTATTAACAAATCTAAATGGACAAATTGATCAACATATGTAAAACACAACATTTAACAAGTAATCACGTTTTCAGATGTCATAGCTAATACAATATTTCACGTATTAATCTGTATACGGTTTTTAAAAGCTGTATTGGTATCAAAAACAAGTCAGATCTTCTATTCTTCTATAGAATGTTCCATCATATTTCGGAACTGATCCACTGATTCAAAAAGCTGAAGCAAACACGTCAAGCAAAAAGATTATATATGTTCGTGCAAAAACTCGCTGCCAACTATATAGTGCGGGACTTCCTCCAATGTGTGTAAACGATCCAGCGTCCATGCAGATTCGACCGGGTACCAATTCGTTGCTGGGCGAACAAAGGCCAATGAAGATGGGAATAATTATCAGCCTTCAGACATTTGTCAACCAGAATTGATGGTCATATTTAGTGCACAAAGATTGATATGAAACGATGGCTCCTCTCTGACCCGACCACTGTCCATCCCCATGTCTACTCCCACCCTCACACTGACTCCCGTCTACTCTAACTTCCCGAGCACGTGATGTGATGGTCCACTTCGCTCTCCTGGGAACACTGGATGGGAGGGTGTGCTGCCGTTCTTTGTCTGTAAATCAGAAAACAGACCTTTAGCATCGTTCAGTTTCTGCGTCTTCTGTCGGTCACTCGCGATCGTCAGAATTGTAATACGTATTACTTTGCCTCGTTCCGCACATTCACGGTAATCTAACACTAAACGGCCAGATCTTGTACATTCTCGATAAGGGAAATACTATTAAACCATTAATGTTGCAGATACACACTTAGGTTTCAACCATGCGCTTCCACACCTGATACCCCTAGGTCTAATCTCTCTTACAGGCAGTACAACATATATCTAATAACACATTCCACTCTCATCCCCTTCTTAGTCCTACCTGTCTGTATTAATCATCCCCTTTTCAACTCCAGACATTAAGAACATTTAGGGCTCCCTCATACTCGAGGGTTCCCTTGTATGATTAAGTTTATTTAACGTCACTCATAACTTTATTTGAGGGACAATATGTCAGCCAAGACACATACCCAGCTCCACTATTTTCAGCGTTTGTTCTCTGTTCACACTGACGGCCACACTGATCAGCCCCCACCCTGGCAGCTCGAGCACTGCTGGTGTTGTTGAGCAGGGCATTGGTGGCAGCTCTGGGTGGAACAAACATGATATTTTGATCATCCAGCAGACTCTCGTGTGTACACTGAACTGCTCGGTTGTGAGGGGCCGCTGATGCCATGGCAGAACTGAAAATAAGATCAGAGGTTTTGCAGTAATTTACAAGTTTATTCTTTTTAAAAAAAAATCTAACCATGGACAAGTCTATGACGCCAAAATAACTTTAACACCATGTTTGTACTGTTTCTATGAACATCAAATTTGAGTCAAAGACTTGTTCATGTTCAAATGCTAGTAAAACGCTTCCCAAAAACCTGAATATATTTTCAACACATCATTACCTCACCAATAAGTGTTGCTGTAAGTCCATTAAAAACGAAAAGAACCTTTCCATAATCATATGTGTTTATGAATTATTATCAGATTCTGATGATACCAGGTGTAAGCGAAAAGGTGAACGTGTCCTTCCCCAACGATGGTGCCCGTCACAAACACATGCAAAGGCAAGACAAGAGTTCACCTTAACAAATACGGGAATAAAATAGGAAATTGCGACGGACATTTAAAGCAGGTCAAGTGGCCGGGGTGTTTTTCTGGTTGCGGGGTATTTCTTCAGTTACTGCTTCAAAACAAATCATTTTTTAAATAAAAGGAGACGAATAATTGTATTTTTTCTACATCTATATTCATCTATATTTCCCGGACATCCAGATGTCTGTTTGTTGCCTGATATTTATTTTTTGTCGATGGTGTTTTTACAACAAATCATTCAAAGGCAGGCTCTAGAGGTTCAAAATTGTCAACATTCAATAATTGAGATGTCTATTTCTTAGATAATAATTATTGGTTGTCATAGTTGAAAATATACTTGAACATTATGCAAACATTTTCATACTATGCATCTAAGTTTAAATAATAAATTACTTAAAAAGACACTACTAAATGTGCTTTTCATAAATAGTTTGATATTGAAATCATAATCGAATCTATGCCATCTATAGTGTACACAGAGTTGTGTCCCCTGAACTATATTCAAATCAACAAAGTGCAAACTGTGACGGACAGGTTCAGACGGGTAACAGAGCCCACCCCGTACAGTGTGTCTGTGTCCGTGTAGAGTGTGTTATGTCGCCAGTGAGGTGTCATTCAACATAATTTCCCGTTTTATGGATCATATTCTTGGATTTACCATGTATAGTTGTGTAGAGTTCATAATCATTGGAGTACCTGGATATCCCGTGAGATGTAATTCAGGTCGTGGGTATGTGACACACTTTATTCTGGCTTTAAATATATGTCGCCGTCCTGTATCTCTCATCCTTACACTTTGTTATCAGCAGCAGCGGGATTACAATGTTATGTAAATTATGTTTTAACTATGATTTCTGTATTCGACAGCAAATAAGATACATTTGCTATGGCCTGCACCAGGACAGGTAGAATCCTACTACAACCTTCCGCCATATTGGGTCAGCGGGTACTGTTAACGATGACAGACAATATCATGTGTTGGAATGTGTCTATAGTGAAAAGCATAATAAGGAACATGACTGATAATTTGGCAAGTGCAATTTGAAACAACAAACAGTGTCTTCACAGCTGATTTTGTTTGTAACATCATTTGTTGATTTTTCGACAAAATAAATATATGTCTCTGGTTTTTTTTCAAAATTATCGGGTAAATGCCATTAAACACACACACACACAGCTCATACACTCTTTAAAAAAGAAAAGCAAAACGGATATTTTTAGCCATCAGAGCAAAATAAGAGGAACAAGAGCTGCAAAATGAACAGTTTTATTGTGTTAAAGTGTCAGTGACAAATTTCCAGGATCAAAATCATCACAACAATGACGTGCAAACCATTAGTTGGGAAACACGTACGATTCGGAAAGTGCAGGGTTTTTGATTGCCTGGCATCTGCGTCAAACGAACAGTGTTTGTTTGTTTGTTTATTATATATGTCGCATTCAGCAAAATTCCAGCTGTATGACGGCGGTCTGTAAATAATCGAGTCTGGACCAGACAATCCAGTGATTGACACCATGAGCATCGATCCACGCAATTGGGATACGATGACATGCATCAGCGAACCTGACAACACGATCCTGTTAGTCGCCTCTTACGACAAGCATAGGCACTATTTATGGCAATCGAACAGTGACAGTTCAACAACATGGAAAGATTAACAGAAGTGCAAAGAAACAACATCATAGGCCGCTTGCAGCCAGGGTTTCCAATGTAGAGCCCAGCTCCATCACAAGGCTATGGGATCGGTTTCAACAGCACGGTTTCACACGTGATCGGTCAAGGTCGGGGCGACCAAGAGTAACCACCCCCGCCCAAGATTGCTACATCCTACGTGAAAGGACGACCACAGCCACCTCAAACCGCATCCCAACAACCAGACTGCGCAGAATCTCCGACCAGACCGTACCAAACCGTTTAAGAGCAGCAGGTCTACGAGCAAGACGTCCTGTTCGACGCATCATATTGAGTCGACAATATCGTCAACAACGACTGCATTGGTCTCGTCAACACAGGGTATGGGTTCAACTGCGATTCAGAGATGTTTTGTTCAGCACCGAGAAGAATTCTCCTCCGTCGAGGGGATGGAAGAGCACGGGTCTACAGACGTCGGTGAGAACGTTACGTCAGAAACTGCGTACAGCAAGTGGACAGGTTTCGTGAGGTAGCGTTATGATGTGGGCGGATATCTCTCATCCAGGTTTGGTCCATATCCAGGGCAATCTTACGGCTCAACGACACATCAACGAAATTCTCATACCACACGTCCTCCGAATTGCAGCCAACGGCAACGGTGTATACCAGCAGGACAACGTTCGACAGCATACAACACGGATCACAAGTGCCTGTCTACACAACAAAAACGTTGATGTTCTCCCCTGGCCCTCCAGATCCCCGGATTTGAACCCAATAAAGCATCTGTGGGATGAATTTGATAGACGGCTACGCCGACGTCAACCACAACCCAAGACGTTGCATTGGTTGGCTTTTGCGTTGCAGGCTGAATGGGCTACCATTCCCCAAAATAGGATTCGCATACTCGTCTCTTCCATGGGCAGGAGACAGGCCGCTCTCGATTCCAACGGGGGACATACGCGTTATTACAACTGATCTTCACCTTGGCCTTTTCACATGTACCGATAACTGAGATGACTACAATCACCAAGTGTTCTCCACAACATTTTGGCGCAATCCTTTTTACGGTTCCTCGCATAAATGTGTTTTCCTACCTCACGCAAATCTGGCTTTGCGTTTCTTTTTTTGAAGAGTATATTTGAAAGCACAACTAAAATATAACATGTGGACATCTCTACTCATGGTATGGTCTGAGAGTTTTACAATCATTACATTGTATAGTATGCATTTGTTTTTAATAATAAACACCACTGACTTAATGGCATTGATTAAGGGATTCAACACTGAAAGAAAATAACTGAAATATGTACTCTTCATTAATATAATAGAAATATAAATGTTGCTGCTTGTACTAGTCAAAGACTTCAAGAAATTCGAGTATTTTAATTACATGAAAAAAATTGAAATTATTTATGGCTCCATGTTAATAGACATATGAAAAACTTTAACACAGTTTAAATGACATGCAGTTTCCGCACGCGCGCGCACACACACACACACACACACACACACACACATACACACATGCACGTCAAGTGTTCACCTAAACAAACTCAGGAACTATGGTACTAGTCAAAATAGGGAATAGCATCGGGCAACAGTTTGAAGAACTTTTTCAAAGCTCTACTGAGGCCCAGCCTGGTTCCCTAGGTATGCTGCGCTGGCGCTACACTTTGACATATATTTTGAAGTGCTAACAAAAATCATAAACCTTTTCAAACAAAATTCTCAAAATACCCACTTGGGAAGGGACTTGGCTATATGAAGTCCCAGTGCCCGATCTCATCTACCCTTATTGCAAAGGTGAAATATGCTCAGGATGACTGAGGATTTCTTCGGAGTTTCATCAAAACAAATATCATCTATTTTACGAAGTTGTGAATACGTAAGCACATAATATATAATAAATGCTAATCCACATTGATAATACAGTTACAATACGAATATCTTAACAACGCAACTATAACTGATAAAACAATTGACTTAACCAATGTAGATGTTATTGTAAAATGTAACTTACGTGGACTTTTTGTTTAAGATACAATCCTTTTATACATCCAAGAAGCACACCATTCTATGTAATACTGGTAACCCTACGAATCCTGGATAGCTAAATGATCAAATACTATAACCTTGTCCGGAGTGCACTTTGCTATTTTTAGAAATGTCGGAAATTAGCCTTATCGATCTGGTTACATCACGTGATACAACGGTGAGGAAGGCAACCTGCGCGGAGAATGATATTCGTATTATTCCGGCTCTCAATGGCAGAATATGTACTTCCGAAGTGCTGTTGCATACAAAAATATTCAGTATCAGATTTATTGGTATACACAATCCATTTATGTCTGTAGAATAATAAATTAGTCATAAAAGAATCTTACATAATCCCAAGGTAATGCCAACTAAATGATTCAAGTCCTTGGCTACCAAACATGAAATGATAATATTGTTAGTGAGTGAGTATGATTTTACGCCGCTTTTAGCAATATTCAAGCCATATCACGTTGGTCGACACCGGAAATGGGTTCACACATTGTACCCATGTCGGAAATCGAACCCGGGTCTTCGGCGTGACAAGCGAACGCATTAACCACTAGGCTACCCGACCGCCCCAAATGATAAATATAACCTGAATAATCTTCAGAATGCTTATAATTTATTATGATACTGTAAAGCAAACCAATGTAAACTAAAAGACAAAATAACTCTGTGTAACAAAGTAGAGACAATTTATGGATGACAACTTCTTTATTTACTACATGAGACTGCACTAAACATAATTGTTTGAGAAAAGACGGCGTAGAGAAAAAAAATGCTTTTGGTAGAACATTTTAAAATAGGGTCGCAAGGCTTTGTGGAATCTACCATGTGAGGTGAGGTGAAGTGAAATGGGGTTTAACGTCGCGTCCAAGATTGTTGAACTCCGGACGCTCTACCACTAGATCACGGAGGCGGTCGGAAATCTACCATGAGACACACAAGACATTCTCACTGTAGGATACATTACGCATGAAGAAGTTTCGCAGTTGTGAGACAAAGCAAAACCACCCACAGATTTGGTTTGAAATTCTGTGCAGTAATAATGATTCACTTACTGTGAACACAAACACAAAATTCAGCTTCAATAACCATGTGGGTAATGACAAAGAGGAAATGTAAGAAAATGAGGCATTGCTACAATTATACTCCGTATATATTTAATGGTAATAATATTGTAACATATCCGCATGCACCAATATATACAATCTCAACACACACAGGCAACTCATTGTATAGCATGTGCCAAAACTCCAGACAATATGGCTGAAAGGGCAAGCAAATTGGAATGACATCATTGATTCATGTGCGTCAAATTAAAATATATATAAAGTGCAGGACTCCTAACAAGCGTGTGTAAACGACCCATACTGCATGTTGGGTGGTAGAAAGAATTCCATGCACATTAACAGCCCATCCTTCCGGGTACCCATTCGTTGCTGGGCGAACAATGGCCAATGAAGATGGGAATAATAATCAGCCGTCAGACATTTGACAACCAGAATTGATGGTCATATTTAGTGCACAAAGATTGATATGAAACGATGGCTCCTCTCTGACGCGATCACTGCCCATCCCCATGTCAACTCCCACCCTCACACCAACTCCTGTATACACTAACTTCCAGAGCACGTGATGTGATGGTCCACTTAGCTCTCCTGAGAACAATGGATGGGAGGGTGTGCTGCTGTTCTTTGTCTGTAAATCAGAAAATAGAACCTTTAGCATCGTTCAGTTTCTGCGTCTTCTGTCGGTCACTTGCGATTGTAATACGTATTACTTTGCCACGTTCCAATAATATTGTAGGTGCACATTTAGGTTTTAACACTGTGCCTCCACACCTGGTACCGCTGGGTCTATTCTCTCTCGCAGGACGAAGGGTATATACTAGCGGTCAAAAGAAACGCCACCAAATAAATAAAGGTCGTCAGTTTTCAACAAATTTACCAAACAGTTGGTAACACATAGCTGGAATGCAACTTAGCTATTTCCTGTAAACATATGCACGTGCTTAACGTGATTTGCGAGAAAAGTGAATTTAATCACTAAAAATGCAATATGTGCACAAAGTTACCCGTATGAAATGCTCGTGTAAAACATGAGCAGGATTGTACTCTCTCATCGCATGAAACCGATACAAACAACAAACATGCCTCGACTAACTGCAGAGCAGTGGGAGAGAACCATCGGTATGTTGCAAATGGGAGGGACGCAGGAGCACGTTGCCAGGATCATGGGCTGCTTCAAGTGCGTCATCGCCAGACTTGTCACACGTCACAGGCAAACTGCAGTACTGCAGACAGGCCGATGAGTGACGTCATCATCCGCAAAGAGCCTTACACACCCAGTCGGCAGAAGGACCGTTGCTAGACCACACCGCCTGTATGGCCTACGTTTCTACACCAACTTCACAGACTGAGATGGTCCAGGACTGTACAGCAGTGGTAGCAGATATATGACGGCGGTCTGTAAATAATCGAGTCTGGACCAGACAATCCAGTGATTGACACCATGAGCATCGATCCACGCAATTGGGATACGATGACATGCATCAGCGAGCCTGACCAACCGATCCTGTTAGTCGCCTCTTACGACAAGCATAGGCACTATTTATGGCAATCGAACAGTGACAGTTCAACAACATGCCAAGATTAACAGAAGTGCAAAGAAACAACATCATAGGCCGCTTGCAGCCAGGGTTTCCAATGTAGAGCCCAGCTCCATCACAAGGCTATGGGGTCGGTTTCAACAGCACGGGTTTACACGTGATCGGTCAAGGTCGGGACGACCAAGAGTAACCACCCCCGCCAAAGATTGCTACATCCGACTGCGCCACCTACGTGAAAGTACGACCACAGCCACCTCAAACCGCATCCCAAAAAAACAGACTGCGCAGAATCTCCCACCAGATCGTACGAAACCGTTTAAGATCAGCAGGTGTACGAGCAAAACGTCCTGTTCGACGCATCATATTGAGTCGACAATATCGTCAACAACGACTGCATTGGTCTCGTCAACACAGGGTATGGGTTCAACTGCGATTCAGAGATGTTTTGTTCAGCACCGAGAAAAATTCTCCTCCGTCGAGGGGATGGAAGAGCACGGGTCTACAGACGTCGGTGAGAACGTTACGTCAGAAACTGCGTACAGCAAGTGGACAGGTTTGGTGGGGTAGCGTCATGATGTGGGCGGATATCTCCCATCCAGGTTTGGTCCATATCCAGGGCAATCTTACCGCTCAACGATACATCAACGAAATTCTCATACCACACGTCCTCCGAATTGCAGCCAACGGCAACGGTGTATACCAGCAGGACAACGTTCGACAGCATACAACACGGATCACAAGAGCCTGTCTACACAACAAAAACGTTGATGTTCTCCCCTGGCCCTCCAGATCCCCGGATTTGAACCCAATAAGGCACCTGTGGGATGAATTTGATAGACGGCTACGCCGACGTCAACCACAACCCACGACGTTGCATTAGTTGGCTTTTGCGTTGCAGGCTGAAAAGGCTACCATTCCACAAAATAGGATTCGCATACTCGTCTCTTCCATAAGCAGGAGACAGGCCGCCCTCGATTCCAACGGAGGACATACGTGTTATTATAGCTGATCTTCATCTTTGACTTTTTACATGTACCGATAACTGAGATGACTACAATCACCACGTGTTCTCTCCACAACATTGTGGCGCAATACTTTGTACTGTTTCTCGTATGAATGTGTTTTCTGCCTCATGCAAATCTGGCTTTGTGTTTCTTTTTTTAAAGAGTATATTTGAAAGCACAACTAAAAAATAACATATAGACATCTCTACACATGGTATGGTCTGAGAGTTTTACAGGCATTACATTGTATAGTATGCATTTGTTTTTAATAATATACATCACTGACTTAATGGCATTGATTAAAGAATTTCAACTCTGAAAGAAACACACTGAACTATGTACTCGCCATTAATATAATATGAATATATATGTGTTGCTGCTTGTACTAGTGAAAGTCTTCAAGAAATTCGAGTATTTTAATTAAATGAAATAAATGGAAATTAATTATGGCTCCATGTTAACAGACATATGAAAAACTTTAACACATGTTTAAATGACATGCAGTTTTCGCGCGCGCGCACACACACACACACACACACACGCACACACACACACATGCAAAGGCACGTCAAGTGTTCACCTAAATAAACTCAGGAACTATGGTACTAGTCAAAATAGGGAATAGCATCAGGCATCATTTTGAAGAACTTTTTCAAAGCTCTACTGAAGCCCAGCCTGGTTCCCTGGGTATGCTGCGCTGGCGCTACACTTTGACATATATTTTGAAGTGCTGACAAAAATCATAAACCTTTTCAAACAAAATTCTTCGGACCCCTACCCTACCCACTTGGGAACGGACTTGGCTATATGAAGTCCCAGTGTCCGATCTCCTCTACCCTAATGTACATTCATTTGGCAACTTATTGTAAAAGTGAAATCTGCTCAGGAGGACTGTGGAGTTTAAATCAACACAAGTTCTGAATACGTAAGCTCATAATATGTACAGTAGTAAATGCTAATCCACATTGTTAATACAGTTACAATACGAATATCGTAACAACGCAACTGTAACTGATAAAACAATTGACTTAACCAATGTAGATATTATTGTAAAATGTAACTTACATGGACTTGTTTGTTTAAGATATAATTCACTTATACAATCAAGAAGCACACCAGTTCACTCCCAACGATATCCTGATTGGGATGTAGAGTGGTTAAATTACCCCTACACTTGTTCTAACACATATTGACTTCGTGTGAACCACTTCTCGCTCTATCGATTTTTTAGCGAACATCATGGGTGCGACACCGCATGCGAAACAACTTTAATGAATTGTGTGTGTGAGAGAGATTTTTTTGGGGGGGTGTTGATGTGGGTTTTAATCATAAAAGAGAGCTGAGATTTTTACAAGTCGCATTTCATATTATACATATGGACGGAATGTTGAAATTTTCTCTCTATCTACTTAAATATAATTTAACAGTACAGACATATGTGATTTTATAACAATCCACGTTTTTCTGCGTAAAAAAGAATTTGATTGATTTATGGCCCTACTTAGCTATTGGATCCCCCGCCCCCAGGCCAAGTTGTCAAAACAAATAGCAAATCACACCGCTCAATAGCGCTGAGTAGTACGTACTTCATATAAAACAATAGTGTTTTCCTAAAAACAACGCGTATATCAATGCTTATTCTGTTTGCGGAGTAGATGTCATCAAAGTGGAAGTCCTCACCCAAGCAATGGCAAAACTACCGGATGTCCATATGTAATTTCTAGTGTTGGGATGACATATTGTTCTCAGTAACCGTAATGTGGAAATAGATAGTTGATCGGTTTTATATTCAAGTTGGTATTTCAACTATTCAAAGTGTTCAGTGAGGCCGTCTTATCAACAGTCATTTCTGAGACATAAATGCAAAGTATAATTTCCGTATTCGACGTTATAAGCGCCCCGCTCTAATAAACGCCCACGGCAATATTTGCTAATATATTGGCCAGTGAAGAATCCCAATTAGCACCCCTTCCGATTGATTAATGTACACAAGATTTATTTATTCGCGTATAATAAGCACTCTTTATATGCTCACTTAATTATGGGCAATTAAATTCGGGAAAAATATATCTGTCGTACATAAACATTTTAGGCTGTCGGCATAAACCACGAAATTCATCTTTCAACTCAACTTTTTTTTCACCAAAATAATATTCTAATTTTGAGAGCGCCCTGGGCGCTTATTACGTCGAATGCGGTAATTAAGTCTACGCTAACTGTTTGCATTTATAATTGACTCTAACGTTAATTTCAGGATTAACAGTACATACTATCCAAAAGAAGTTAAAGAACACCCGATTCCTTCATATGACTATGGTTAGTCATTAGAGGAAGCGATAGAGCGAGAAAGCGATAAAGCGAGAATGGATCACCACATGCACATTATGCAAACAAAAGATGTACATGTACACAGTTATGTTTCCCTTACAAGATACAGATGAATTAGATATATGTCTCTACCTTAAGCCATTAACCCGTTACCCCATTCCTTGGACAACAGAAATGAAATGCGTCGTAAATATTTTTTTCAAAACAACTCGTTTCTTATAATAACTTACGATCAAACTGTCTTCGGGAATTAAATTTAATGCTAAAGTGCTTGAAGAAATATAGTTTAACTTTCAGGAGAGACTAGATAATCCAATTATAGTATAGGCTCAGGCAAGTATCAATATACTATGTAGCAATTCTCTATCCATTTAAACTGTATGGTTAACAATTGTGCGTTCTGATGTGAGTTATGTAGTTATCTACTACCTTTTTACACAGACAATGAGTCGGTCACACACACATATGTGTAGTTAACACAAGTACACATATCAACTGTGGTAACGCCACAGCGATGGGGGCAGTGTGGTAGCCTAGTGGTTAAAGCGTTCGATCGTCAAGGTGAAGATCCAGTTCGATTCCCCACATGGGTACAATGTGTGAAGCCCATTTCTGGTGTTCCCCGTGATATTACTGGATTATTGTTAAAAGCGACGTGAAACCATTCCCATTCACTCCCCAGTGACGTCATGAAGCTTCGTGGTTAAATGGAATGAGGTGAGCTCGTACGGTCTTTTTGATCACTGCCTTTACTTTATGATTATGTATTTTGTAAATATTTTCATAATATGCACCTATTAATAAATTGAATCATGAGAATCTGTAGATTCAGGAAGAAGAAGCAGCGAGCCCCAAACAGATCAACAGATTCGTGTGATTTCTCTGACTTAAATCATGTTGTGATTCTATAATTTTGCATAATGACCTCTATCAGCTTCAGTTTTACTTGTGGAAAATGCACGTTCAGAATAGCAACTGAATTCCTGGCTGAAAAGCAACGGCAAGAACAATAGCGTGATGTCCTCATACTGTAAATAATGTAAAGACACTAGTAACTGCTCTTTACAAATAGTTTGATATTGAAATGATGTACGAATCACACACAGGTGACGCCTACACAGAGTTCCTTGTTTATTTATATGAGCAAATTGGGAACAGTGAACCACATTTTGACACATTCCTTTCAGTACATATTCAGTGTATTAAGTCTAAATTGAGCTGTTATTCGATACCTTTTTTTTCATTTGGGGTGTCATACAATATAATGGCAGGGTCGGGAGGGGATTGGTCAATCCAACTGTTTTATAGTAATTAGGAGAATACTGAATTAATTAAAAGAATTTAAAATTTGACATGCATTTTTTGTTTTATTGAAGTAACCCTTTTTCTACAGTTGTTATTGTGTCTTTGGCTTCCTCGACTGGGAATTACACCAGATGATTAAGTGATCAGTGTTATCCAAACTCTACATATTCCATGAACCTATCTACTGTTTTTAACC
The DNA here is from genome assembly GCF_023055435.1 of Haliotis rufescens. Classification (NCBI taxonomy): domain Eukaryota; kingdom Metazoa; phylum Mollusca; class Gastropoda; order Lepetellida; family Haliotidae; genus Haliotis; species Haliotis rufescens. The sequence continues at coordinate 57,892,415 of NW_025963890.1, read as the reverse complement.
CTCCTACCTGGACAGACAGAGACTGACCTACGTCAGGCTATTGGCTGAGTTTGTTATACATATAGGCATCATTAGGTATATACTTATATGTCATGTGCCTGGATTTTAAATGGGAAGATACATTTCTGAAGAAACAATATACATTCATCTATTTTGAAGTCTAGTAAATATATATTTAAACATTCTTATGTTGTCTGTCCTTATTCTAATATCAATGTATCTGAGACCAGTCGATTCCTATTATATAAGGTTAACAAAAGCGGCATAATCTACATAATCTAAAAGCGACAAAACCCGTTCCGTAGTCATATGAAATATCAGCTAAAAACATAAAAAAACTACCGGAAACTTATGGTACTAGTCAAAATAGGGAATTGCATCGGACATCATTTTGGTCACTTATTTGGAGACCGCCTCCGTGGTCTAGTGGTAGAGCGTCTGCCCGGAGAGCGGAAGGTCCGGGGTTCGATCCCCGGCCGCATCATAGCAAAAGACGTTCAAAGATTGTACTTGTTGTTACCCTGTCTGGCGCTCGGCATTAAGGGGCTAAAACAAGGACTGGTCGGTTCGGAGTCAGTATACTGTGTCTGAGTGTGGTATTCATGTTAAACTGCGGCATGGTATCTCAGTGAGCTAGCACTATAAATGGGCATCAGTCCGGACTAGTACAAGCAGCCACACACACACACACACACACACACACACACACACACACACACACACACACACACATGCACGTTGCTATATAAGTGCAATAATCTGGGACGCGACGTTAAACCAAATTTCACCTCATCTCACTTATATGGAAATGCCCTCCACATGTCTACCATAAAACTTTCTGAAAACTTTACTGAGACCCCTGAAATCCTCATAGATGGAAATGCTCAACTGCACCTTAAATGTTGTTAAACATATGACACTAAAGGCCGAAGCAACTGGAATATTGCTCGAATGTCTGTTTTTTTCTGTATTCCTCCTTACAGACATATATTATGAAACACTGACTGGAAACATATTCTGTTTCCAACAGGAATCTCAGGACCCCTACCCTACACACTTCTTCTAGTTCGGGTCGGTAAATCAGTGAAAGTGAATTGGCTATTTTATGGTTATTGAAAGGTATCATACCATCAATACACCTGCAACCTAACTTGAACGTCCTGCCCAATTTACCTTGTGCCTGCTCAGGATGACTGAGGATTTCTTGGGAGTTAAATCAACACAATATCATCTATTTTACGAAGTTCTGAATACGTAAGCTCATACTATAAAATAAATGCTAATCCGCATTGTGTTAATATCGTTATAATATACAAATATATTGACAATGGAACTATAACAATTGAATAATTGACTTAATCAAAGTAGATATTAATGTAAAATGTAACTTACTTTCACTTCTTGTTTGTTTGTTTAAGATACATTCATATCATACAGTCCGTCCCATGAGCTCTGTGTGCGAGATACGCTAGTGTAATTTATGACGTTGAGCCTGTCCAAAGATATTGATTAGTCGCGTGTCTCACTTCGCTTCTCCAGCAAGTCAGTCGTTCTGGCAAGGGACGCAACTCTAATTTGTTACGACCTCAATGTAAGTAAGCAGGTTAGATGTCGTCATGCAGAGACTTCGCCAGCTTTTTTCGTTTGAGTCTAAGACAAAATCACTTATAACAGTCAACTGTCAAAACAGTCCATTTGAGTATGATGCATGCATTACATCACCGTAGTAATGGAAGTGAAATTACAATCAGAGGGCGATAAAATACTAATGAATTGAAAAAAAATGGGCCAATCGACATGTTACACTATTTAGCTATTTTTCGTGCAACGAGCCGCCACGAGTAGGAAACATCGCTCGCTCGTGACATTTGAGATACGTACACGAGCCATTAGCGGTCCTCGTCTAATTATTGCAGTAGTTTTAATTCTTGGATGAATAGAGATAATTAGACTTTTGTATGCTTTAGTGGTGAGTCAATAGGCACAGACTTCATTTCTGTTTATATAGACCATTGGCATATTCCAGCTTTATGACGGCGGTCTGTAAATAATCGAGTCTGGACCAGACATTCCAGTGATTGACTTCATGAGCATCGATCCACGCAGTTGGGAATCGAATCGAATGTCGTGGGAATCGATCAACACAAATGGGATACAATGACATGTATCAACCAAGTCAGCGAGCCTGACCACCCGGTCCCGTTAGTCGCCTCTTACGACAGGCATGGTCGCCTTTTACGGCAAGCATGGTTTGCTGAAGACGTGGTACTGACATTATTATCATGTAAGTAATGTAACACCTCTGTCTTCAGGTAACAAAGGAAACACCTGTCTGGTCTTACCACTTTATGGATGAGGACTATAAGTACACTCCAGTCAGGAGAACCTTGAAGCAAGGGACAGTGCCTTCTGTGTTTCCCTGGGGCTCGGCAAAAAAAACCCAATATGTCCACATGTCTACCATAAAACTTTCTGAAAACTTTACTGAGACCCCTGAAATCCTCATAGATGGAAATGCTCAACTGCACCTTAAATGTTGTTAAACATATGACACTAAAGGCCGAAGCAACTGGAATATTGCTGGAATGTCTGTTTTTTCTGTATTCCTCCTTACAGACATATATTATGAAACACTGACTGGAAACATATTCTGTTTCCAACAGGAATCTCAGGACCCCTACCCTACACACTTCTTCTAGTTCGGGTCGGTAAATCAGTGAAAGTGAATTGGCTATTTTATGGTTATTGAAAGGTATCATACCATCAATACACCTGCAACCTAACTTGAACGTCCTGCCCAATTTACCTTGTGCCTGCTCAGGATGACTGAGGATTTCTTGGGAGTTAAATCAACACAATATCATCTATTTTACGAAGTTCTGAATACGTAAGCTCATACTATAAAATAAATGCTAATCCGCATTGTGTTAATATCGTTATAATATACAAATATATTGACAATGGAACTATAACAATTGAATAATTGACTTAATCAAAGTAGATATTAATGTAAAATGTAACTTACATTGACTTCTTGTTTGTTTGTTTAAGATACATTCATATTATACAGTCCGTCCCATGAGCTCTGTGTGCGAGATACGCTAGTGTAATTTATGACGTTGAGCCTGTCCAAAGATATTGATTAGTCGCGTGTCTCACTTCGCTTCTCCAGCAAGTCAGTCGTTCTGGCAAGGGACGCAACTCTAATTTGTTACGACCTCAATGTAAGTAAGCAGGTTAGATGTCGTCATGCAGAGACTTCGCCAGCTTTTTTCGTTTGAGTCTAAGACAAAATCACTTATAACAGTCAACTGTCAAAACAGTCCATTTGAGTATGATGCATGCATTACATCACCGTAGTAATGGAAGTGAAATTACAATCAGAGGGCGATAAAATACTAATGAATTGAAAAAAAATGGGCAAATCGACATGTTACACTATTTAGCTATTTTTCGTGCAACGAGCCGCCACGAGTAGGAAACATCGCTCGCTCGTGACATTTGAGATACGTACACGAGCCATTAGCGGTCTTCGTCTAATTATTGCAGTAGTTTTAATTCTTGGATGAATAGAGATAATTAGACTTTTGTATGCTTTAGTGGTGAGTCAATAGGCACAGACTTCATTTCTGTTTATATAGACCATTGGCATATTCCAGCTTTATGACGGCGGTCTGTAAATAATCGAGTCTGGACCAGACATTCCAGTGATTGACTTCATGAGCATCGATCCACGCAGTTGGGAATCGAATCGAATGTCGTGGGAATCGATCAACACAAATGGGATACAATGACATGTATCAACCAAGTCAGCGAGCCTGACCACCCGGTCCCGTTAGTCGCCTCTTACGACAGGCATGGTCGCCTTTTACGGCAAGCATGGTTTGCTGAAGACGTGGTACTGACATTATTATCATGTAAGTAATGTAACACCTCTGTCTTCAGGTAACAAAGGAAACACCTGTCTGGTCTTACCACTTTATGGATGAGGACTATAAGTACACTCCAGTCAGGAGAACCTTGAAGCAAGGGACAGTGCCTTCTGTGTTTCCCTGGGGCTCTGCAAAAAAAACCCAATATGTCCACATGTCTACCATAAAACTTTCTGAAAACTTTACTGAGACCCCTGAAATCCTCATAGATGGAAATGCTCAACTGCACCTTAAATGTTGTTAAACATATGTCACTAAAGGCCGAAGCAACTGGAATATTGCTGGAATGTCTGTTTTTTCTGTATTCCTCCTTGCAGACATATATTATGAAACACTGACTGGAAACATATTCTGTTTCCAACAGGAATCTCAGGACCCCTACCCTACACACTTCTTCTAGTTCGGGTCGGTAAATCAGTGAAAGTGAATTGGCTATTTTATGGTTATTGAAAGGTATCATACCATCAATACACCTGCAACCTAACTTGAACGTCCTGCCCAATTTACCTTGTGCCTGCTCAGGATGACTGAGGATTTCTTGGGAGTTAAATCAACACAATATCATCTATTTTACGAAGTTCTGAATACGTAAGCTCATACTATAAAATAAATGCTAATCCGCATTGTGTTAATATCGTTATAATATACAAATATATTGACAATGGAACTATAACAATTGAATAATTGACTTAATCAAAGTAGATATTAATGTAAAATGTAACTTACATTGACTTCTTGTTTGTTTGTTTAAGATACATTCATATTATACAGTCCGTCCCATGAGCTCTGTGTGCGAGATACGCTAGTGTAATTTATGACGTTGAGCCTGTCCAAAGATATTGATTAGTCGCGTGTCTCACTTCGCTTCTCCAGCAAGTCAGTCGTTCTGGCAAGGGACGCAACTCTAATTTGTTACGACCTCAATGTAAGTAAGCAGGTTAGATGTCGTCATGCAGAGACTTCGCCAGCTTTTTTCGTTTGAGTCTAAGACAAAATCACTTATAACAGTCAACTGTCAAAACAGTCCATTTGAGTATGATGCATGCATTACATCACCGTAGTAATGGAAGTGAAATTACAATCAGAGGGCGATAAAATACTAATGAATTGAAAAAAAATGGGCAAATCGACATGTTACACTATTTAGCTATTTTTCGTGCAACGAGCCGCCACGAGTAGGAAACATCGCTCGCTCGTGACATTTGAGATACGTACACGAGCCATTAGCGGTCCTCGTCTAATTATTGCAGTAGTTTTAATTCTTGGATGAATAGAGATAATTAGACTTTTGTATGCTTTAGTGGTGAGTCAATAGGCACAGACTTCATTTCTGTTTATATAGACCATTGGCATATTCCAGCTTTATGACGGCGGTCTGTAAATAATCGAGTCTGGACCAGACATTCCAGTGATTGACTTCATGAGCATCGATCCACGCAGTTGGGAATCGAATCGAATGTCGTAGGAATCGATCAACACAAATGGGATACAATGACATGTATCAACCAAGTCAGCGAGCCTGACCACCCGGTCCCGTTAGTCGCCTCTTACGACAGGCATGGTCGCCTTTTACGGCAAGCATGGTTTGCTGAAGACGTGGTACTGACATTATTATCATGTAAGTAATGTAACACCTCTGTCTTCAGGTAACAAAGGAAACACCTGTCTGGTCTTACCACTTTATGGATGAGGACTATAAGTACACTCCAGTCAGGAGAACCTTGAAGCAAGGGACAGTGCCTTCTGTGTTTCCCTGGGGCTCTGCAAAAAAAAAACAATATGTCCACATGTCTACCATAAAACTTTCTGAAAACTTTACTGAGACCCCTGAAATCCTCATAGATGGAAATGCTCAACTGCACCTTAAATGTTGTTAAACATATGACACTAAAGGCCGAAGCAACTGGAATATTGCTGGAATGTCTGTTTTTTCTGTATTCCTCCTTACAGACATATATTATGAAACACTGACTGGAAACATATTCTGTTTCCAACAGGAATCTCAGGACCCCTACCCTACACACTTCTTCTAGTTCGGGTCGGTAAATCAGTGAAAGTGAATTGGCTATTTTATGGTTATTGAAAGGTATCATACCATCAATACACCTGCAACCTAACTTGAACGTCCTGCCCAATTTACCTTGTGCCTGCTCAGGATGACTGAGGATTTCTTGGGAGTTAAATCAACACAATATCATCTATTTTACGAAGTTCTGAATACGTAAGCTCATACTATAAAATAAATGCTAATCCGCATTGTGTTAATATCGTTATAATATACAAATATATTGACAATGGAACTATAACAATTGAATAATTGACTTAATCAAAGTAGATATTAATGTAAAATGTAACTTACATTGACTTCTTGTTTGTTTGTTTAAGATACATTCATATTATACAGTCCGTCCCATGAGCTCTGTGTGCGAGATACGCTAGTGTAATTTATGACGTTGAGCCTGTCCAAAGATATTGATTAGTCGCGTGTCTCACTTCGCTTCTCCAGCAAGTCAGTCGTTCTGGCAAGGGACGCAACTCTAATTTGTTACGACCTCAATGTAAGTAAGCAGGTTAGATGTCGTCATGCAGAGACTTCGCCAGCTTTTTTCGTTTGAGTCTAAGACAAAATCACTTATAACAGTCAACTGTCAAAACAGTCCATTTGAGTATGATGCATGCATTACATCACCGTAGTAATGGAAGTGAAATTACAATCAGAGGGCGATAAAATACTAATGAATTGAAAAAAAATGGGCCAATCGACATGTTACACTATTTAGCTATTTTTCGTGCAACGAGCCGCCACGAGTAGGAAACATCGCTCGCTCGTGACATTTGAGATACGTACACGAGCCATTAGCGGTCCTCGTCTAATTATTGCAGTAGTTTTAATTCTTGGATGAATAGAGATAATTAGACTTTTGTATGCTTTAGTGGTGAGTCAATAGGCACAGACTTCATTTCTGTTTATATAGACCATTGGCATATTCCAGCTTTATGACGGCGGTCTGTAAATAATCGAGTCTGGACCAGACATTCCAGTGATTGACTTCATGAGCATCGATCCACGCAGTTGGGAATCGAATCGAATGTCGTGGGAATCGATCAACACAAATGGGATACAATGACATGTATCAACCAAGTCAGCGAGCCTGACCACCCGGTCCCGTTAGTCGCCTCTTACGACAGGCATGGTCGCCTTTTACGGCAAGCATGGTTTGCTGAAGACGTGGTACTGACATTATTATCATGTAAGTAATGTAACACCTCTGTCTTCAGGTAACAAAGGAAACACCTGTCTGGTCTTACCACTTTATGGATGAGGACTATAAGTACACTCCAGTCAGGAGAACCTTGAAGCAAGGGACAGTGCCTTCTGTGTTTCCCTGGGGCTCGGCAAAAAAAACCCAATATGTCCACATGTCTACCATAAAACTTTCTGAAAACTTTACTGAGACCCCTGAAATCCTCATAGATGGAAATGCTCAACTGCACCTTAAATGTTGTTAAACATATGACACTAAAGGCCGAAGCAACTGGAATATTGCTGGAATGTCTGTTTTTTCTGTATTCCTCCTTACAGACATATATTATGAAACACTGACTGGAAACATATTCTGTTTCCAACAGGAATCTCAGGACCCCTACCCTACACACTTCTTCTAGTTCGGGTCGGTAAATCAGTGAAAGTGAATTGGCTATTTTATGGTTATTGAAAGGTATCATACCATCAATACACCTGCAACCTAACTTGAACGTCCTGCCCAATTTACCTTGTGCCTGCTCAGGATGACTGAGGATTTCTTGGGAGTTAAATCAACACAATATCATCTATTTTACGAAGTTCTGAATACGTAAGCTCATACTATAAAATAAATGCTAATCCGCATTGTGTTAATATCGTTATAATATACAAATATATTGACAATGGAACTATAACAATTGAATAATTGACTTAATCAAAGTAGATATTAATGTAAAATGTAACTTACATTGACTTCTTGTTTGTTTGTTTAAGATACATTCATATTATACAGTCCGTCCCATGAGCTCTGTGTGCGAGATACGCTAGTGTAATTTATGACGTTGAGCCTGTCCAAAGATATTGATTAGTCGCGTGTCTCACTTCGCTTCTCCAGCAAGTCAGTCGTTCTGGCAAGGGACGCAACTCTAATTTGTTACGACCTCAATGTAAGTAAGCAGGTTAGATGTCGTCATGCAGAGACTTCGCCAGCTTTTTTCGTTTGAGTCTAAGACAAAATCACTTATAACAGTCAACTGTCAAAACAGTCCATTTGAGTATGATGCATGCATTACATCACCGTAGTAATGGAAGTGAAATTACAATCAGAGGGCGATAAAATACTAATGAATTGAAAAAAAATGGGCAAATCGACATGTTACACTATTTAGCTATTTTTCGTGCAACGAGCCGCCACGAGTAGGAAACATCGCTCGCTCGTGACATTTGAGATACGTACACGAGCCATTAGCGGTCTTCGTCTAATTATTGCAGTAGTTTTAATTCTTGGATGAATAGAGATAATTAGACTTTTGTATGCTTTAGTGGTGAGTCAATAGGCACAGACTTCATTTCTGTTTATATAGACCATTGGCATATTCCAGCTTTATGACGGCGGTCTGTAAATAATCGAGTCTGGACCAGACATTCCAGTGATTGACTTCATGAGCATCGATCCACGCAGTTGGGAATCGAATCGAATGTCGTGGGAATCGATCAACACAAATGGGATACAATGACATGTATCAACCAAGTCAGCGAGCCTGACCACCCGGTCCCGTTAGTCGCCTCTTACGACAGGCATGGTCGCCTTTTACGGCAAGCATGGTTTGCTGAAGACGTGGTACTGACATTATTATCATGTAAGTAATGTAACACCTCTGTCTTCAGGTAACAAAGGAAACACCTGTCTGGTCTTACCACTTTATGGATGAGGACTATAAGTACACTCCAGTCAGGAGAACCTTGAAGCAAGGGACAGTGCCTTCTGTGTTTCCCTGGGGCTCTGCAAAAAAAACCCAATATGTCCACATGTCTACCATAAAACTTTCTGAAAACTTTACTGAGACCCCTGAAATCCTCATAGATGGAAATGCTCAACTGCACCTTAAATGTTGTTAAACATATGTCACTAAAGGCCGAAGCAACTGGAATATTGCTGGAATGTCTGTTTTTTCTGTATTCCTCCTTGCAGACATATATTATGAAACACTGACTGGAAACATATTCTGTTTCCAACAGGAATCTCAGGACCCCTACCCTACACACTTCTTCTAGTTCGGGTCGGTAAATCAGTGAAAGTGAATTGGCTATTTTATGGTTATTGAAAGGTATCATACCATCAATACACCTGCAACCTAACTTGAACGTCCTGCCCAATTTACCTTGTGCCTGCTCAGGATGACTGAGGATTTCTTGGGAGTTAAATCAACACAATATCATCTATTTTACGAAGTTCTGAATACGTAAGCTCATACTATAAAATAAATGCTAATCCGCATTGTGTTAATATCGTTATAATATACAAATATATTGACAATGGAACTATAACAATTGAATAATTGACTTAATCAAAGTAGATATTAATGTAAAATGTAACTTACATTGACTTCTTGTTTGTTTGTTTAAGATACATTCATATTATACAGTCCGTCCCATGAGCTCTGTGTGCGAGATACGCTAGTGTAATTTATGACGTTGAGCCTGTCCAAAGATATTGATTAGTCGCGTGTCTCACTTCGCTTCTCCAGCAAGTCAGTCGTTCTGGCAAGGGACGCAACTCTAATTTGTTACGACCTCAATGTAAGTAAGCAGGTTAGATGTCGTCATGCAGAGACTTCGCCAGCTTTTTTCGTTTGAGTCTAAGACAAAATCACTTATAACAGTCAACTGTCAAAACAGTCCATTTGAGTATGATGCATGCATTACATCACCGTAGTAATGGAAGTGAAATTACAATCAGAGGGCGATAAAATACTAATGAATTGAAAAAAAATGGGCAAATCGACATGTTACACTATTTAGCTATTTTTCGTGCAACGAGCCGCCACGAGTAGGAAACATCGCTCGCTCGTGACATTTGAGATACGTACACGAGCCATTAGCGGTCCTCGTCTAATTATTGCAGTAGTTTTAATTCTTGGATGAATAGAGATAATTAGACTTTTGTATGCTTTAGTGGTGAGTCAATAGGCACAGACTTCATTTCTGTTTATATAGACCATTGGCATATTCCAGCTTTATGACGGCGGTCTGTAAATAATCGAGTCTGGACCAGACATTCCAGTGATTGACTTCATGAGCATCGATCCACGCAGTTGGGAATCGAATCGAATGTCGTGGGAATCGATCAACACAAATGGGATACAATGACATGTATCAACCAAGTCAGCGAGCCTGACCACCCGGTCCCGTTAGTCGCCTCTTACGACAGGCATGGTCGCCTTTTACGGCAAGCATGGTTTGCTGAAGACGTGGTACTGACATTATTATCATGTAAGTAATGTAACACCTCTGTCTTCAGGTAACAAAGGAAACACCTGTCTGGTCTTACCACTTTATGGATGAGGACTATAAGTACACTCCAGTCAGGAGAACCTTGAAGCAAGGGACAGTGCCTTCTGTGTTTCCCTGGGGCTCGGCAAAAAAACAACAACGGCAAGTTCCACCATGAAGACCCCCCCCCCCCCCCCCCCCCCCCTCGACCCATAGCAAGAATGAGAAAACAAAGGTAATGGTATATTAATGTCAAGTGATTGAATCAGACACAAATCTATACATAAAACATGTCAAATGCGTTACTGCTATTACCATGTTTGAACATCCAAGTGTAGTGTTTGCGTTTGATTTTTTTGGTCAAAACAAGCAGGATTTGATATACTTTTCAGTTGGCTAATTTAATGAAATAAACTAGCAGCAACTTTAAGCTTAAACCTAACAGGTGAGTTCCTATTCCTTTTGTTATACACTGGCAGACAAGGTTTCATAATACTTTTTGAGAATTGAGTAAAACTGTAATGTTTCAGTATCCTCAGTTTGACAGTGTTGCAACAAGGGCCTTACTTTGTGAACCCTGAGGCTGAGACACAGACTGACCTCTAACATTGTTACCATGTGGGGAATCGACCCCGGGACTTCGGTGTGACGAGACAAGGGGGAATTATTTTTTTTCTCCTTCCTTCCTGGCTGTTCAGTTTGTTGGGTATGTTGTGCATGTATGTATCATTAGATAAATACTTATATGTTATGTGCCAGGAGTGAAATAGGAAGGTGAATTCCCCAACGTGTTATATATATATGGCTGTTCAATTTGTTGGGTATGTTGTGCATGTATGTATCATTAGATAAATACTTATATGTTATGTGCCAGGAGTGAAATGGGAAGGTGAATTCCCCAACGTGCTATATATATATATATATATGTGTGTGTGTGTGTGTGTGTGTGTGTGTGTGTGTGTGTGTGTGTGTGTGTGTGTGTGTGTGTGTGTGTGTGTGTGTGTGTGTGTGTGTGTATGTATATATATATATATGTATGTATGTATGTATGTATGTATGTATCTGTTATCGAAGTCAAGCACATATATTTAAACTTCATACGTTGTCTTTCCTTTTTCAAACATAATGGCATATGAGACAAGTTCATTTCCATCCTGTGGTGTTAAAGGCAGGAGATGGGGTGTGCACTCAACCACACATGTTGTGAGTTCACGGTGTTATTGGCCGTCTACTGATGAAAGGACACTGGATCCGTGGACGACATCGCGGCGGAGAGGGCACTGGATCCGTGGACGACATTGCGGCGGAGAGTACACTGGATCCGTGGACGACATCGCGGCGGAGAGGACACTGGATCCGTGGACGACATCGCGGCGGAGAGTACACTGGATCCGTGGACGACATTGCGGCGGAGAGGACACTGGATCCGTGGACGACATTGCGGCGGAGAGGACACTGGATCTGTGGACGACATCGCGGCGGAGAGTACACTGGATCCGTGGACGACATTGCGGGGGAGAGGACACTGGATCCGTGGACGACATCGCGGCGGAGAGGACACTGGATCCGTGGACGACATCGCGGCGGAGAGTACACTTGATCCGTGGACGACATTGCGGCGGAGAGGACACTGGATCCGGTGACGACATCGCGGCGGAGAGGACACTGGATCCGTGGACGTTATTCAAGACAATTTCACGTTTTATGGATCATACTCGAATGTTATGGATTGACATGGTACCAGTGTATGTTGTTATCAAATATAACCCATAACATGCCGTTCTATCTCGATCAAAATGTCAGTCATTCACGCAATAACAATCACCATTTTCAGTTAAGGCCTGGATGGAACAGAGTGTTGGAAGTGTGAAAATGTTTACGTCATTTTTTTACAGCCGAGCTAAAAACGGTTCCAACAAAATCTCAGTAAATCTTGTACACTCAAAGTAGAAAATGAGTATCATTTTATGCTTGTGTTTAAACTCTATCTTCAATAAAGAAAAATATATATTCACAAGTAGTTTACATCTTATCCATTTGTTTTGCATGTTCATCTCAACTTCAAGTGTTACACTATTACAAAGTATTGTCTTGTACACATAGCGTGCTTTGTTTGTAAGAAATAAAAGCGACAAAAACATTTCCATATTCATAAGACTCGATTGTACGATGCCGCCTCCGTGGTCTAGTGGTAGAGCGTCCGCCCGGAGAGCGGATAGGTCCGGGGTTCGATCCCCGGCCACGTCATACCAAAAGACGTTAAAAGATGGTACTTGTTGTTACCCTGTCTGGCGCTCGGCATTAAGGGGCTAAAACAAGGACTGGTCGGCTCGGAGTCAGTATACTGTGTCTGAGTGGGGTATTCATCTTAAATTGCGGCATGGTATCTCAGTGAGCTAGCACTATAAATGGGCATCAGTCCGGACTAGTACAAGCAGCCACACAAACACGCACACGTACATGTACGTCGCTATATAAGTGCAATGATCTGGGATGCGACGTTAAACCCAATTTCACCTCACCTCACCGACTGTACGATTCCGCCCATATCATGAGCATGTGTTCACATTCAAATAGTGAAGATACCAGGTGTTCGCGAAAAGATGAACGTGTCATAGCTTACCGATGGCTCCCGTCATAAACACATGCAAAGGCAGGTCAACTGTTCACCTGAAAAACACACGGGAACATATGGTACATGTCAACAAAGGGAGGAAACGCGCATAACTTGTAAATATGTTGAACCATGAGCCTATGACCTTCCACTGCATTATCATACACTCTCAGTACCCTCACACTCTCATTACCCTCACACCGCATTACCATACACTCTCAGTACCACACACACTCTCAGTACCACACACACTCTCAGTACCACACACACTCTCAGTACCACACACACTCTCAGTACCACACACACTCTCAGTACCACACACACTCTCAGTACCACACACACTCTCAGTACCACACACACTCTCAGTACCACACACACTCTCACTACCACACACACTCTCAGTACCACACACACTCTCAGTACCCTCACACCGCATAACCATACACTCTCAGTACCACACACACTCTCACTACCACACACACTCTCAGTACCACACACACTCTCAGTACCACACACCGCATAACGATACATTCTCAGTACCACACACACTCTCAGTACCACACACACTCTCATTACCCTCACACCGCATAACCATACACTCTCAGTACCACACACACTCTCAGTACCACACACACTCTCAGTACCACACACACTCTCAGTACCCTCACACTGCATAACCATACATTCTCAGTACCACACACATTCTCATTACCACACACACTCTCAGTACCCTCACACCGCATAACCATACACTCTCAGTACCACACACACTCTCAGTACCACACACACTCTCAGTACCACACACACTCTCAGTACCCTCACACTGCATAACCATACATTCTCAGTACCACACACATTCTCATTACCACACACACTCTCAGTACCCTCACACCGCATAACCATACACTCTCATTACCCTCACACCGCATTACCATACTAATGGGATCGGGTGGTCAAGCTCGCTGATGCACGTCTTCGTATGCCAATTGCGTTGATCGATGCTCATGATGTCAATCACTGGATTGTGTGATCCAGACTCGATTATTTACAGATCCTCGTTAACCATATAATTAAAACCCCTACCAAGTAGGGTAACCGAGTCTTACAAGTATGGCGGTTGTTCGTCAGGTGAACGTTCTCCGACACAGATTTATTTATTCATGAATGTTTTACCTGCACCAGCTTCATAGCTGCCGCCGCGCATGACAAGAAACTAAAAAACATCGAAATATTAGAAAACACAAGAATGTTCAAATACGTGACATTCCCCCTTCATAAGCCATCGAACCTAGCATTTTCCATTGATTGCAAAAGAGAAATACGCTCAGGATAACTGAGGGTTTCTTGGAACTTTAATCAACAGAAATATCATCAATACAGTGCAACGGTAATAGAGCTAAGTGCGCAGTGAAGCGTTCATAAAATCAGACGCATTTTCAATCTAAATTGATTACATGTCTGATATCGATTGTCCAATCAAATTCGAGTATTTCACGTAGTCATGGTACAATTAGGGAATGAACGTACTGTGTTTGGAAATAAGATTAATGTGAGACCAATTTCATAATAGTATCTCTATAATGTAATAGATCAGTGGAGACATGCAGATATTCTTAAAATTGACCCCCCCCCCCCACCCTCTCTCTCTCTCTCTCTCTCTCTCTCTCTCTCTCTCTCCCTCTCCCTCTCTCTCTGAGGATTAGTTAGTTGTTTAACACCGCTTTTAACAGTATTCCAGTTATATAGCGGCGTGTCAGCTTAATGTGGTAGAAAAGCCCAAAGTGATGCAGGTCTCAGACGTTTACCACTTCGGTGAAACCCACGAGTACGGGTATGGTGCTGACAAACCTAGAAACATAATCGGGGCGAACCGGGATTCGAACCCATAACCATAGGATTCTGGCCTGCCCTAGGGACGCAACTCTGCACAGCGAATCGCGGCGCCTTACACGACTAGGCCACCCGTGCCCCCGGATACTGCTGTGAAGAGTAGTTAGTCACAACAACGCAGTCAAACCTTTTGTCACTCAACTCAATACTTTTACAAAACAGCTTTCAATATTTGTTATACGCAGGATCTAGGCAACCTCTGGTATGGCAAAGGTGGGTTAATTATTTTAAAAATCATCAATTTTCATTTCAGAATCCCAGATATATAAAAAGACTACACCCAGAGAGGGGCAATAATCTTGCTGGATAAAATAATATATTTATATTTAATTTATATTGCCATATTTACACAAATTCTGATTTTTACCCCACTTTCATCTACGCACCCACACAGAACTTTCATTCGTCCTGTACAGCTAACAATGATCCACATACATGTGCAATATATAACAAAACTGAAGTAAAATATATGTCATGCAATTCCAGGTTTTCAAGGGACACGACTTTTATCTTCAACTAATATATGATACAATGCCATATTAGTATAAAATATATTGGGTTCATTTCTTGAAAAATAATTTTGCTTTTCAATCATATATGTTTATTTTTGTATTATTTTATCGAGGTTGATTTTTTTTTAAATAAATCATTTTATACTTATTAAGGGAACTTTTAACTAGAAACAAATACCTGATCAGTAATGATATTTTTTCTGATTCGAAAATTATACAAACTGAGCAACCAATTGGATATATGCTGATGTGAGCAGTTGTCTATTACCCAACTTCATTTTCTCTCTGCCTTTATTAAAAGGACTTGTGTGTAGTTAAGATCTCTGAGTAGGTTTAGGGCCTCCAATAGAAAACCATTAAGCAACATAAGTTCTTAAATGCACAATGATTGGGACGCTCCTCCCTGGACCCTCTAGCTTGTAAATGTCGGGTGCAGAGGCAACCCAACTTGACTGAAAAAATGTCAAGGCGGACAGTCGGTGCCCAGGTGAGCTTCACAGCTGCCTGGTTCGGTGCCCGGGTGAGCTTCACAGCTACCTGGCTCGGTGCCCGGGTGAGCTTCACTGCTGCCTGGCTCGGTGCCCGGGTGAGCTTCACAGCTACCTGGCTCGGTGCCCGGGTGAGCTTCACAGCTACCTGGCTCGGTGCCCGGGTGAGCTTCACTGCTGCCTGGCTCGGTGCCCGGGTGAGCTTCACAGCTACCTGGCTCGGTGCCCGTGTGAGCTTCACAGCTACCTTGCTCGGTGCTCGGGTGAGCTTCACAGCTACCTGGCTCGATGCCCGGGTGAGCTTCACTGCTTCCTGGCTCGGTGCCCAGATGAGCTTCACAGCTGCCTGGCACGGTGCCCAGGTGAGCTTCACAGCTGCCTGGTTCGGTGCCCGGGTGAGCTTCACAGCTACCTGGCTCGGTGCCCGGGTGAGCTTCACTGCTGCCTGGCTCGGTGCCCGGGTGAGCTTCACAGCTACCTGGCTCGGTGCCCGGGTGAGCTTCACTGCTGCCTTGTCAGTATTTGTGAGAATTTGACAAGAGTGGTAGCAGTGTCAAAACTGAAACAGTCATTGCTTTGGCTCTCAAGGCAAGCGTCACCGATCTACAGTACTTCACAGATAACCTTGCGACCCACAGTATCCCTGTAGCTGACCTTCGCAATAGAAATACCTTGCCACCTTGAGTTAGTGAGCAATTCATCGGTATCAGATGGAATCAAACGGACTGTACATGCACATGACAGCGGTCTGCAAATAATCTTATCCTAGTTGACACCTTGATGTCCTTTAAAAGAGAAACCCCCTACACCCGCGTCTGATTCGCATCTTCCATTAATAATATGAATGTTAAGAATACTGCACATATCTAAAAAGCAACAAAACCTGTTTGAAATTACCGAAAATCGTTTCATGTTAAAATTATCCCCAAAAAACCCCAACTGTTGTTATCATTACCTTCCAAAAAATAAAGGACATCGTCTTCCACAAAATCAAGTGGTGTGCCACCCCAAGAATTAAAATCACCTCCGATGATAATATACACATCCTCACAACGGATCATCTTATAATAGTAATATAACGTTTTCACATTGACGTAACAGGGTATTATACCAGGGTTGAAGACTCCGGGTGAATATAAACACATGCATACAACAGATCATCTTATGATAGTAATATAACGTTTTCACATTGACGTAACAGGGTATTCTACCAGGTTGAAGACTCCGGGTGAGAATAAACACATGCATACAACAGGTCTTTCATTAAACCGTCTTTCATATACCACTCTCACACACTTTGGTTCACTCTACAAGATGAGCTAAAGTGTTTCTAATCAATACTGTTACAAAAAACAGTGGCCCTGATGTGACAAGGGTAGAAACTAGGGTTTGATAGAGGCTTGTGGACACGCTTGCCTTGGGAAGATGTGATGTAAATAGTAATATAAAATCCGTCTCCTTCAACCATGTTTCAGTCAGCCTGACAATATCAAATAAGTTAACAAAGTTTAATATTATACGTTTATAATCGTCCAGCTTGGATGTTACTCTAGACCCAGAAATTAAATTGTATGGTTCCAGTTAACAAAGGGGACATTGTAGGTGAACCTGTATGAAACACCGTACAATCATCTTGGCCCGGGCTACGTCCCTATCTATTGTTCGTCTTATCTCTCTCATGCTGGGGCGGAGTGATCGAGGCGGAACTACCTCTTCTCTATGTGTCACGTTTTATACGTTTTACGTTTCACCATGAGTGGGTGGGAGTGGGTGTGGGTTTCTTTTAATTTCTTAAAGGGGGCACGGGTGGCCCAGTCGTCTAAGGCGCCGCGATTCGCTGTGCAGAGTTGCGTCCCTTGGGCAAGCCAGAAACCTGTGATTGTGGGTTCGAATCCCGGTTCGCCCCGATTATGTTTCTAGGTTTGTCAGCACCATACCCGTGCTCGTGGGTTTCATCGAAGTGGTAAACGTCTGAGACCTGCATCACTTCGAGCTTTCCTCCAACATTAAGCTGACACGCCGTGATTTAACTGGAATACTGTTAAAAGCGGTGATAAAGCGAACTCACTCCCTCACTCTTTATCAATAACCTAGTTATTTAGGTTTGCGTATATCGTATGCTTGGGACTGTTTGTTATACGTCACACCTGTAGTTTGTATTCTCCTGAAACATGAAACAAAGATTTGCAAACGTTCTTGCATAGGATGTTTCTTGTCAACACGTATCTTTGTTACTATTACTTGATATTTCCATTTCCATGATCCTCTTCTTGTTTTGAAGAGAATACCGCATGTGCAGATTGTGCGTGAGACATCTTATCACGCAATGACACCACTGAGATGTATTCTTTGGACCTCAACTTTTTTGGCCGAAGATAATGTCATGTGATAACACAAGCTCCTCCCACTGCATACTTAAGGCCCGCGGTCGTTGAGTTCGCCAGTTCAACACGACGGGCATTTTTTCAGGTTGGTGACAATAACGCTGGTTCACTAATATACCTGTAATCTCATGCTATCTCGGTTCAGTAAATTCTTTACTATGCAAGCACATCTAATTTACGAAATATCATTTCGAAGGTCTATAATTACGTAAAAACTTCATCGGACTTAATAGGCATGTTTACATATCATGTCCTAGATATGCCGGCATGACTGCGCAAGAAGTAACAATGACTTGCATCTTATTTAATGCACGGTGCAACAACTTGTTAATGGAACTTCACGTGCAGTATGCAAGGCGAACTAGAGGAGTGAACCTGCTGTCGCAAACCAACCCTCGGTTATATATCAGACAGATTCATTCAGACCCTGAGGGATGCAGAAGGTAGGTGGTTCGATCCTCTGGACGAGGGAGTCATACGTGAAAGATGGTACTTGTTGTTACCCTGCCTGGCGCTCGGGTTTAATTAAAGCGGCGACTGGTTGAGTGGAGTCAATTACTGTTTCTGAGTGGAGCATCCATGGTGCATCCATGTTAAGCTGCGGCATGGTATCTCAGTGGGCTGGACTGTAAGACAGGCGTAAGTGGGCTTGTTGTACAAGCACGCCGCTAGACAAGTGAAGTAACTTTGGACGCTGCGTTAAAACGCTATTTTAGATTGCCTCACGATATTGAGTGAGTGAGTTAAATATAACGTCGCATCGGCATTATTCCAGCCACAAACCGTCGAGAACAAGCTTGCCTTGCCATATTGAGGAGATATTGAAGACTTGCAGATGAGTAAAACCTGGCTTAAACATCTCGTGCAGTTTTAGCAGGTTTGATTCGGTTTTAAAGGTGTTAAAACATGCGTTAATGAGTGAATATGAGCTAACGAATATGAGGCAGTGAATATAAGCGAATGAATACGAGGCAGCGAATGAATACGAGGCAGGGAATGAATATGAGACAGTGAATATGAGTGAGAGAATACAAGGCAGTAAATATAAGCGAATGAATACGAGGCAGTGATTATAAGCGAATAAACATGAGGCGGTAAATATGAGTGAATGCATATGAGACAGTGAATATGAGTGAATTACTACGAGGCAGTCAACATGAGTGAATTACTACGAGGCAGTAATATGAGTGAATGACTACGAGGCAGTGGATATGAGTGAATGACTTCGAGGCAGTGAATATGAGTAAACTACTACGAGGCAGTGGATATGAGTGAATTACTATGAGGCAGTGAATATCAGTGAATGACTACGAGGCAGTGGATATGAGTGAATGACTACGAGGCAGTCAATATGAGTGATCGACTACGTAGCAGTGGATATGAGTGATTGACTACGAGGCAGTGGATATGAGTGATTGACTACGAGGCAGTGGATATGAGTGAATGACTACGAGGCAGTGAATATGAGTGAATTACTACGAGGCAGTGGATATGAGTGAATGACTACGAGGCAGTAAATATGAGTGAATGACTACGAGGCAGTGAATATGAGTGATTGACTACGAGGCAGTCAACATGAGTGATTGACTACTAGGCAGTAAATATGAGTGAATGACTATGAGGCAGTGAATATGAGTAAATGACTACGAGGCAGTGGATATGAGTGAATGACTACGAGGCAGTGGATATGAGTGATTGACTACGAGGCAGTGGATATGAGTGAATGACTACGAGGCAGTGAATATGAGTGAATTACTACGAGGCAGTGGATATGAGTGAATTACTACGAGGCAGTAAATATGAGTGAATGACTACGAGGCAGTTAACATGAGTGAATGACTACGAGGCAGTGGATATGTGGGAATGACTACGAGGCAGTGGATATGAGTGAATGACTACGAGACAGTTAACATGAGTGAATGACTACGAGGCAGTGGATATGTGGGAATGACTACGAGGCAGTGGATATGAGTGATTGACTACGAGGCAGTCAATATGAGTGAATGACTACGAGGCAGTGGATATGTGTGAATTACTACGAGGCAGTGGATATGTGGGAATGAATATGCATCTTCCAGACTCAGGAGTCTCTACTCGCCTATATCAAAGTCTAGTTATCACCCTTGCCACATCATGCCGACTATCGCACGATAATCCAGTCAGAGAACGTCGAATTTGTCGAATTTGTGTTTAAAATATTTTCAAAATAAAGCGAGGACAAATATTTTCAGCCTGTTTCCCTGGGTATTGCGACAGTGACAATCATCTTTACTGTGGTAAATTGTTATTGTTTTTGTCTGTCAGGGATGAAATCTCAAATCGAAATAAGAATTGCGATCTGATTAGAGTGAGCGTTTTCATCACAAGGGACACAACTCGTGTCCTACACGAGGTGACACCACGATCGAGCCAAGACAATGTAAACTTGAAATGGCAAGGGTAGAATGTAAACTTTATCATAGACTAGTATACACTCTTACCTTGGGAAGATGATGAATACGAGGCAGTGAATATGTTGTACCACTACCAGCAATATTCCAGGCATATCACGGGTGCCTGGAAACAATAGAGTCTGGTCCAGACAACCAGTGGTTGATAGCATGAGCACTGTAGTGCTACTGTGACACACCCGTCCTGGTCACACATTGTATTCAACTGTTCCTGACTACTGACAATGTGTGTTACTAGCGGGTACGACTGTTCAACGTGTCTACGACTACACAGCCATCCGATGTTGCGCCGATTATTACAACATATGACTTACAAATGCTGATGAAGGAATCTGATGGTCTCACAACGATCTTATGTGTGTGTGTGTGTGTGTGTGTGTGTGTGTGTGTGTGTGTGTGTGTGTGTGTGTGTGTGTGTGTGTGTGTGTGTGTGTGTGTGTGTGTGTGTGTGTGTGTGTGTGTGTGTGTGTGTGTGTGTGTGTGTGTGGAGTAGGTCGGGCACTGGGACTTCACCTACACGGAGCCCGGCCAGTAGGTATACATAGGGTAGAGAAGGTCAGGCACTGGGACTTCACCTACACGGAGCTCGGCCAGTAGGTATACATAGAGTAGAGTAGGTCGGGCACTGGGACTTCACCTACACGGATCCCGACCAGTAGGTATACATAGGGAAGAGTAGGTCAGGCACTGGGACTTCACCTCCACGGAGCCAGTAGGTATACATAGGGTAGGGTAGGTCGGGCACTGGGACTTCACCTACACGGAGCCCCACCAGTAGGTATACATAGGGAAGAGTAGGTCAGGCACTGGGACTTCACCTACACGGAGCCCGGCCAGTAGGTATACATAGGGTAGAGAAGGTCAGGCACTGGGACTTCACCTACACGGAGCTCGGCCAGTAGGTATACATAGAGTAGAGTAGGTCGGGCACTGGGACTTCATCTACACGGAGCCCGGCCAGTAGGTATACATAGAGTAGAGTAGGTCAGGCACTGGGACTTCACCTACACGGAGCCAGTAGGTATACATAGGGTAGAGTAGGTCAGGCACTTGGACTTCATCTACACGGAGCCCGGCCAGTAGGTATACATAGGGAAGGGTAGGTCAGGCACTGGGACTTCACCTCCACGGAGCCAGTAGGTATACATAGAGTAGAGTAGGTCGGGCACTGGGACTTCACCTACACGGATCCCGACCAGTAGGTATACATAGGGAAGAGTAGGTCAGGCACTAGGACTTCACCTCCACGGAGCCAGTAGGTATACATAGGGTAGAGTAGGTCGGGCACTGGGACTTCACCTACACGGAGCCCCACCAGTAGGTATACATAGGGAAGAGTAGGTCAGGCACTGGGACTTCACCTACACGGAGCCCGGCCAGTAGGTATACATAGGGTAGAGAAGGTCAGGCACTGGGACTTCACCTACACGGAGCTCGGCCAGTAGGTATACATAGAGTAGAGTAGGTCGGGCACTGGGACTTCATCTACACGGAGCCCGGCCAGTAGGTATACATAGAGTAGAGTAGGTCAGGCACTGGGACTTCACCTACACGGAGCCAGTAGGTATACATAGGGTAGAGTAGGTCAGGCACTTGGACTTCATCTACACGGAGCCCGGCCAGTAGGTATACATAGGGAAGGGTAGGTCAGGCACTGGGACTTCACCTCCACGGAGCCAGTAGGTATACATAGAGTAGAGTAGGTCGGGCACTGGGACTTCACCTACACGGATCCCGACCAGTAGGTATACATAGGGAAGAATAGGTCAGGCACTGGGACTTCACCTCTACGGAGCCAGTAGGTATACATAGGGTAGGGTAGGTCGGGCACTGGGACTTCACCTACACGGAGCCCCACCAGTAGGTATACATAGGGAAGAGTGACTTCACCTACACGGAGCCCGGCCAGTAGGTATACAAAGAGTAGAGTAGGTCGGGCACTGGGACTTCATCTACACGGAGCCCGGCCAGTAGGTATACATAGAGTAGAGTAGGTCAGGCACTGGGACTTCACCTACACGGAGCTCGGCCAGTAGGTATACATAGAGTAGAGTAGGTCGGGCACTGGGACTTCACCTACACGGATCCCGACCAGTAGGTATACATAGGGAAGAGTAGGTCAGGCACTGGGACTTCACCTCCACGGAGCCAGTAGGTATACATAGGGTAGGGTAGGTCGGGCACTGGGACTTCACCTACACGGAGCCCCACCAGTAGGTATACATAGGGAAGAGTAGGTCAGGCACTGGGACTTCACCTACACGGAGCCCGGCCAGTAGGTATACATGGGGTAGAGAAGGTCAGGCACTGGGACTTCACCTACACGGAGCTCGGCCAGTAGGTATACATAGAGTAGAGTAGGTCGGGCACTGGGACTTCATCTACACGGAGCCCGGCCAGTAGGTATACATAGAGTAGAGTAGGTCAGGCACTGGGACTTCACCTCCACGGAGCCAGTAGGTATACATAGGGTAGGGTAGGTCGGGCACTGGGACTTCACCTACACGGAGCCCCACCAGTAGGTATACATAGGGAAGAGTAGGTCAGGCACTGGGACTTCACCTACACGGAGCCCGGCCAGTAGGTATACATGGGGTAGAGAAGGTCGGGCACTGGGACTTCATCTACACGGAGCCCGGCCAGTAGGTATACATAGAGTAGAGTAGGTCAGGCACTGGGACTTCACCTACACGGAGCCAGTAGGTATACATAGGGTAGAGTAGGTCAGGCACTTGGACTTCATCTACACGGAGCCCGGCCAGTAGGTATACATAGGGAAGGGTAGGTCAGGCACTGGGACTTCACCTCCACGGAGCCAGTAGGTATACATAGAGTAGAGTAGGTCGGGCACTGGGACTTCACCTACACGGAGCCCGACCAGTAGGTATACATAGGGAAGAGTAGGTCAGGCACTGGGACTTCACCTCCACGGAGCCAGTAGGTATACATAGGGTAGAGTAGGTCGGGCACTGGGACTTCACCTACACGGAGCCCGACCAGTAGGTATACATAGGGAAGAGTAGTTCAGGCACTGGGACTTCACCTACACGGAGCCCGGCCAGTAGGTATACATAGGGTAGAGAAGGTCAGGCACTGGGACTTCACCTACACGGAGCTCGGCCAGTAGGTATACATAGAGTAGAGTAGGTCGGGCACTGGGACTTCATCTACACGGAGCCCGGCCAGTAGGTATACATAGAGTAGAGTAGGTCAGGCACTGGGACTTCACCTACACGGAGCCAGTAGGTATACATAGGGTAGAGTAGGTCAGGCACTTGGACTTCACCTCTACGGAGCCAGTAGGTATACATAGAGTAGGGTAGGTCAGGCACTGGGACTTCACCTACACGGAGCCAGTAGGTATACATAGGGAAGAGTAGGTCAGGCACTGGGACTTCACCTCTACGGAGCCAGTAGGTATACATAGAGTAGGGTAGGTCGGGCACTGGGACTTCACCTACACGGAGCCCCACCAGTAGGTATACATAGGGAAGAGTGACTTCACCTACACGGAGCCCGGCCAGTAGGTATACATAGAGTAGAGTAGGTCGGGCACTGGGACTTCATCTACACGGAGCCCGGCCAGTAGGTATACATAGAGTAGAGTAGGTCAGGCACTGGGACTTCACCTACACGGAGCTCGGCCAGTAGGTATACATAGAGTAGAGTAGGTCGGGCACTGGGACTTCATCTACACGGAGCCCGGCCAGTAGGTATACATAGAGTAGAGTAGGTCAGGCACTGGGACTTCACCTACACGGAGCCAGTAGGTATACATAGGGTAGAGTAGGTCAGGCACTTGGACTTCATCTACACGGAGCCCGGCCAGTAGGTATACATAGGGAAGAGTAGGTCAGGCACTGGGACTTCACCTACACGGAGCCAGTAGGTATACATAGAGTAGAGTAGGTCGGGCACTGGGACTTCACCTACACGGATCCCGACCATTAGGTATACATAGGGAAGAGTAGGTCAGGCACTGGGACTTCACCTCCACGGAGCCAGTAGGTATACATAGGGTAGGGTAGGTCGGGCACTGGGACTTCACCTACACGGAGCCCCACCAGTAGGTATACATAGGGAAGAGTAGGTCGGACACTGGGACTTCACCTACACGGAGCTCGGCCAGTAGGAATACATAG
Source organism: Haliotis rufescens (assembly GCF_023055435.1). Classification (NCBI taxonomy): domain Eukaryota; kingdom Metazoa; phylum Mollusca; class Gastropoda; order Lepetellida; family Haliotidae; genus Haliotis; species Haliotis rufescens. The sequence goes on along the minus strand of NW_025963890.1, from coordinate 57,867,486 downwards.
GGTAGAGTAGGTTGGGCACCTTGGCTTCACCTGAACTTGAATGACGGGGAAGTATGCATTGGGTGAAAGTTGGCTTGGGTTTCAAGAATCGATTAATATATGATATTCACTCTTTGGTTTCTTCGTTTATACGAAGATTACAAGTCGCATGTTTATGAAATAATGCAAAGTAATCTCACTAACAGAAGACAGTATTTCCATACATTGCTACGACTGAACGTGTGTACATGCAACTTTATTATGGACTGCGATTCACCAGAGAGCGTTTGCTTCCCTGAAAATATTTGTTCAATACTGTTTAAAAGCTAATATGCAATTATATGATTATTTTGCACTTAACATATCCTTGAGCTATTACTCAGTTCATACCAACTGAAGACATGAGTCATTATATAATGTATGTACGGGATTATTTACAACAATATTTGCAAACTCAAGTTTCTGACAATGTCCTTTCAGGAATCTGGTGAAATACTTTGAGAAAGTTACCGAGGGACAAAAAAGGTCTGAAAATCCTCGTCCCCCTCTGTGCCACGACCTATGACCTCATCTGGTGAGTGAGTCTGTCAAATCAGCACATGAGATGCACCCACGCGTCTATCAATATAGGCTTCATAGGATTCCTTTGGCAATGACGTTATGCCAGCAGGCTCAGCCCCATTCAGTCTACAGGTTCATGTTGAACCACATCAAAGATCGGGGTTGTCATCTTGTTTCGTGGAACCTGTCAGAGGCACGGAGACCGTCAAAAACAATATCGGCAGCCTTTGGCAGTAGGGGCGTGAAACCGTTGTGTAGGTCAAGTTCTGCGACATCCCAGTTCAGGATGGAGAGGCGTTTCTTTTGGGTGAGTGAGTTGGGTTTAACGCCTCTTTTAACAGTATTCCAGTTATATAACGGCGTGTCAGCTTAATGTTGAGGGGAAAGCCCGAAGTGATACAGGTCTCAGACGTTAACCACTTTGGTGAAACCCACGAGCACGGATTATGTGCTGACAACCCTTGAAACATAATCGGGGCGAACCGGGATTCGAACCCGCAAACATAGGTCTCAGGCGTACTCAAGGGACGCAAATCTGCACAGCGAATCGCGACACCTAAGACGACAGGGCCAGCATTTGAGGTCAACACGAACAAATCTGCACGTATTTGTAAGGCCTTGGTTGTATTTGAGGTCAGCACAAACCAACCTGCACGTATTTGTAAGGCCTTGCTAGCATTTGAGATCAACACGAACAAATATGCACGTATTTGTAAGGCCTTGGTTGTATTTGAGGTCAGCACGAACCAACCTGCACGTTGCTTATAAGGTCATGCTTGTATTTGAGATCAAGACGAGCCAACCTGAACGTATTTGCAAGGTTTTCTATGTACCTCTTCAGTTCAGTTGATTGCAATCACGACCTTATAACCATAGCAAAATAAAGAATTCAAGATACAGTTATCCAACCCGAATACAGAAAATCGTTGCGAAGATCTATGCCATGAGATCAGTTTGTATCTTGCACCGTCTTGTTCTGTTTCTACAAAGAATGCAAGTGGCAACTTCAAATTCTATGTGGGGAACTTCTTTCGTTTTGATGAGTAAGTATATTCAGACAATCGTTATTGTGATTTGAGCCCTGTCCTTAGAGTTTGAATAATAATGTGAGCATGACTATATGACATGTAATGCAATCGTATAGATAAGGGGCGGTCGGATTGCCAAGTGGTTAAAGCGTGGTGGTTCACGCCGAAGATCCGGGTTCGATTCCCGGCATGGGTGCAATGTGTGAAGCCCATTTCTGGTGTCCCCCGCCGTGATATTGCTGGAATATTGCTAAATACACACACTCACTCACTCACTCGTGTAGATAAATCATGTGAATATCCCACTGTGGAAAACAACAATACCCTTCGAAAATACCGAAGCCGAAAGACTTTCAAATCACGTTTCACCATTATTTGATGCAACCTTCGGTTTTGGGGACATATGATTTAGATTTGAGTATATCTAAAGAAACAGACAGACACTGCGTCCTTATTAACTGTAATCACCCTCGGATCAAACGGACTCGATTTTATTACCCCTTGCTGCACTATATTGCGAAATAGGTTTTCAAATTAACAATCACCACATGTTATTTGAGGGATTCGGGGTAAGAATGTTTATATCCTAATGTTCGCTACATCAGAGCTCAGTCCATCCGGAGCTGACAGTTTCCATGTTAGTGTTTCACTCCCTGCATCCAAGAATGACTCACTGAGGGGTTTTACTTGGACGCTCTGTCTCTCCCTCAGTTCTCGAATGACAAATTTTGATAACTTTACTGTGTTTCTCTCAGACACTCCACCAAGAACAGTAAGCTGAAATGGTTTAAGTGTGTTTCTCTTAAACACTCCACTAATAACAGTAAAGTGAAATGGTTTTAGTGTGTTTCTGTTAGACACTCTACAAATAACAGTAATCTGAAATGGTTTAAGTGGGTTTCTCTCAGACACTCGACTAATAACAGTAATCTGAAATGGTTTTAGTGTGTTTCTGTTAGACACTCTACAAATAACAGTAATCTGAAATGGTTTAAGTGTGTTTCTCTCAGACACTCCACTAATAACAGTAATCTGAAATGGTTTTAGTGTGTTTCTCTCAGACAATCCACTAATAACAGTAAACTGAAATGTTATTACTGTATATCTCCCAGACAGTCCACTAATAACAATAATCTGAAATGGTTTTAGTGTATTTCTCCCAGACGTTCCATGACTACACAAAACACTGATGTGGTCATATTGTGTTTCTCTCAGATTCTCCACCAGTAAGAACACTGCGAATGTTTTACTGTATTCCACTCATAATGTCCACCTATAACAACGCACTAAGATGGTTTTATTGTTCAAGGAATCTTGAGGGGAAGTTTTACAACAACAACAAACTGTGGTGGTTTTATTGTTTTTCTCTCAAACACTCCACAAATAACACTGTGATGGGTTTATTGTGTTCCAGGAATCTGGAGGGGAAGTTTGACTTCGTCTGGGACGTGGGGGCGATGTGCGCTGTAGATGAGTTATATTCCAGCTATATGACGGCGGTCTGTAAATAATCGAATCTTGACCAGACAATCCTGTGATTGATGTCGTGGGCATCGATCCACACAATTGGGATACAATGACATACATCAACCAAGTCAGCGAGCCTGACCTTCCCATCCCGTTAGTCGCCTCTCACGATAAGCATAGTCGCCTTTTACAGCAAGCATGGGTTGCTGAAGAATTATTCTACCCCGGATTTCCACGGGTCGTTTAGTCAATGAATAGACGTGAGATTTCGGTGCATGATTCGATTCAAATTTTAATACTTTCTAAAACCATTTACATTTGAGTTCCTACATAGGACGTGCTGTCTTGAAGCCACAGTTATAAGAACAGTATGACTTATACAATGCAAAAGGTAACTGACAGTGTGAATATAGAGACAAATCACCTCTGTGATGGCTTGTACTCCAGGTACATGACAACTGTCAGGAGAGTGTCTCACAAGTAACTGACAGTGTGAATATAGAGACAAATCACCTCTGTGATGGCTTGTATTCCAGGTACATGACAACTGTCAGGAGAGTGTCTCACAAGTAACTGACAGTGTGAATATAGAGACAAATCACCTCTGTGATGGCTTGTATTCCAGGTACATGACAACTGTCAGGAGAGTGTCTCACAAGTAACTGACAGTGTGAATATAGAGACAAATCACCTCTGTGATGGCTTGTATTCCAGGTACATGACAACTGTCAGGAGAGTGTCTCACAAGTAACTGACAGTGTGAATGTAGAGACAAATCACCCCTGTGATGGCTTGTATTCCAGGTACATGACAACTGTCAGGGGAGCGTCTCACAAGTAACTGACAGTGTGAATAAAGAGACAAATTACCTCTGTGATGACTTGTATTCCAGGTACATGGAAGCTGTCAGGGGAGTGTCTCACAAGTAACTGACAGTGTGAATATAGAGACAAATCACCTCTGTGATGACTTGTGTTCCAGGTACATGACAACTGTCAGGGGAGGGTCTCACAAGTAACTGACAGTGTGAATATAGATACAGATCACCTCTGTGATGGCTTGTATTCCAGGTACATGGAAGCTGTCAGGGGAGTGATGCAGCCCAAGTGTATCACGATGCTGGAGTTCCCCAAGGAAGGAGGTTCAGGTATTATTAGATGTTACATCTGGCAATTGTGACTGTCACACACCTATTATTAGTTATTATATAGCCAATATATTCTAATTCGTTAGCATTTAGATATTAATATGAGAGTTTAACTGAATGGGCTTTTAACAGCCTTATCTTCTTGTTCAGTCACTCTTCATACAGCCGTAACGACTCGTGCATAGTATGATAACGTTTGATGTAGAAATAGCTCTCTTATTCTTTCAGTTTTACATTAAAATTATTTCTTTCTCACTCATTGTTTCGTGTATGTTATACTGCCTGTTTTAGAACACCTCGGGCTTATTCCAAATTTAACAACAATAGATAAGATAAAAATATATGTTGTTGAATAGATTAATATATTGTATCGAAAAGGTTAATTCCGAGTGCAGATCATGGTGGCAGTGTCTCCTTCATTGCAGGGGCTCCCTATCATTTCAGTGAAGAGCAGATGAAAGAGTTATACGGTAAACCCTTCACCATACGCTTATGTTATGTTAAAGGCATGATGCCCAGTCGTCGAAGGCGCCGCAATTTGCTGTGCAGAGTTGCGTTCCTCAAGCGTGCCAGAAACTTATGATAGTGGATTCCAATCCCAGGTCGCCATGGTTGTTTCTGGTCTGCCTGTCATGACTACAGGGTTTCACCAAAGTAGTCCACAAGGGCGGAGCCAGTATTTCTTAAAGGGAGGGGTAAAAAATCCTCTCTCAGATAAATTTACTGAGGGGTGTGGTGGGGGTATGGGTGGTTTGGGTTTGTTCTGGAACCGCCTGTGATATCGTTCTACTCATACTTGCCGAAAGCGAATTTAACATTTGAATTTGTCTGTATCATCGTTCATAATCTGTGAGATAGTCTGCACATTGTTTTTACGCAGGCGACATTTGCGACGTGGAGTATATGGATGAGTATGTGTACGACTTCAGCGAGGCCTTCAGCGGTGACGCTCAGAAAGACGCGATGCCTCAGGACTTCACAGAATATGACGTCAAGGCTTGTCTACAGACCTACTGTCTGCGGAAGAGGAACTAACTGCAGTGGCAGTCTCCACTATCGCCATGAAATACATCTTGATTCTTTGAACCGAACACATACGTTAAAACCATATACAGCACCTGGTTCGGGCGGAAGATCATAATAAGTGATAAAATCTTCAAAAGAAATAAAATAAAATATGTCAATAGAAATGTTGGTTGATTTTGTCCCCGAGCAGAGACTTGCGAAAGACCTTCGGTGTTTTTACAGTAGCTTCTTCTGATATCACCACACTACTTCACCACTTCCGGGACAATGCCATTCCCAGGACTCATGCTTACAACGTCTCCAGTCAACTCGTGGTGTGATATCACAGAAACACTGCTTTAAACGGCTTACAAACACGCTCACTCACTCACACCCTCATCCTGTAGACTGGTGTAGGTTTTCATGTGTACGAGGTTGATCAAGTAATCGAGGGTTCCACAACATGTTAAGATGTCAGGACCGTCTCCGTGTCTCGTTAAAAGAGGGTCTGCCGGGAGAGCGCAAGGTCGGTAGTTCGATGCCCAGTCGCGTCATACCAAAAGACGTTAAAGTACTGGTCGGGTCGCAGTCAGTGTTATGTGTCTGAGCACTATATGACCGGCATTAGCACACACACACACACACACACACACATACACACACACACACACACACACACACACACACACACACACACACACACACACACACACACACACACACACACACACACACACACACACACACGCACGCACGCACGCACGCACGCACGCACGCACGCGCACACGCACGCACGCACGCACGCACGCACGCACGCACACACACACACACACGCACGCACGCACGCACACGCACACACACACACACACACACACTTCCCCCTTTTTTATTTTGAGCCCTAATATCTTACAAGCAAACTACACAACTACTACTACTACTAAACTACTACTACTACTACCACCACCACAACCACCACCACCACTGCTACTACTACCACCACTACTACTACTACCACTACTACTACTACTACCACCACTACTACTACTACTACTGCTACTACTACTACTACTAGTACCACTACTACTACTACCAGTACCACCACCACTACTACTACTACTACTACTACTACTACTACTACTACTACCAATACCACAACACCACTACTACTACTACTACTACTACTACCACTACTACTACCACTACGACTACGACTACTACTGCTTGGCTATAACTACTAGAATCCCCTGAGTATAAAATCGGCTCCAATGTTCACCTCTACGGAACCTCTGCCGTGAGTTGGGATGTCACGTTGTCATTCCGTTCGCATTCAAAACAGACATATATTCTGTACAGATACAAATTTGTATTAACATATGTAAATGGACAAATTGACATTTAACAAGAAAATCATGTTTTCAAATGACATAATTTATACATTATTTCACGTATTTAACTGTACACAATATTCAAAAGCTTTATCTTCATATAAAAACAACAACAAGACAGATGTTATATTCTACTACAGAATGTTCCATCATATTTCAGTACTGATCCACTGATTGAAAAAACTGAAGCACCGGTGAACAATGGTCAATGAAGACGGGATACTTATCACCCTACAGGCATTTGTCAACCTCAATTGATGGTCATATTTAGTGCACAAAGATTGATATGAAACGCTGGCTCCTCTCTGACCCGACCGTAGTCACGTAGTCGGTAGATCTTTGTTTAACGACAGAGTGAACCTAGATCTGATTTTAATGAGATGGAAACATTGCCGATGTGACTATAAATCTTATCCGACCACTGTCCATTCCCGTGCATACTCCCACCCCCACACTCTAACTTCCCGAGCCGTGGTGTGATGGTCCACTTCGCTCTCCTGGGAACACTGGATGGGATGACAGGCTGCTGTGGTTTGTCTGTAAATCAGAAAACAGACCTTTAGTATCGTTCAGTTTCTGTCTCTGATCTTCTGTCGGTCACTCGCGATCGTCAGAAATGTAATACGTATTACTTTGTCTCGTTCCGCACATTTACTGTAATCTACCACTAAACGGTCAGATCTTGTACATTCTCGATAAGGGAAATACCATTAAACCATTAATGTTGCAGATGCACACTTAGGTTTCAACACTGCACTTCCACATCTGACACACCTAGGTCTAATCTCTCTTTCTGGCCGTACAGCATGTATCTAATAACACATTCCACTCTCATCCCCTTCTTAGTCCTACCGGTCTGTATTAATCATCCCCTTTTCAATTCCAGACATTAAGAACATTTAGGGCTCCCTCATACTCGAGGGTTCCCTTGTATAATTATGTTCATTCAACGTCGTTCATAACTTTATTTCAGGGACTATATGTCAGCCAAGACACATACCCAGCTCCATCAGTGTTTGCTCTGTTTACAGTGACGGCCACACTGATCACCCCCCACCCTGGCAGCTCGAGCACTTCCGGTGTTGTTGAGCAGGGCCTCGGTGGCAGCTCTGGGTGGAACACACATGACATTTTGATCATCGAGCAGGCTCTCTTGTGTACACGGAATTGCTCGGTTGTGAGGGGCCGCTGATGCCATTGTAGGACTGAAAATAAGATCAGAGGTTTTGCAGTATTTTCAAGTTGATTCAATCGGGTGTTAGCAGATAACGTCAGTGACGGATATAATAAGGACCATGGATGATTATATTGTAAGGTATTTTCCTTTTTGAACAACAAAGCACGAAAGAACGTTAACTGCTTGTTTGTACTGTTTCTATGAACATCAAATTTGAGTCAAAGACTTGCTCATGTTCAAATGCTAGTAAAACGCTTCCCGAAAACCTCAATATATTTTCAACACATCATTACCTCACCAATAAGTGTTGCTGTAAGTCCATTAAATGCGAACAGAACATTTTCATATTCATATTAGTCAGTTGGCCATCAGCGGAAAAGAGGCTTAGTTTAGATTTAGACATATTTTTTCTTTATGAGTTTACTATTTTGGTGATTTTAAGCATTGTAGCAATTATCCCACTCATCCGCTACATCAACATAATCTACCACCATATCTCAATAAGCAATTTTCGTCAAAATGTGTTTTTGGAGGGTGAGGTAACATTGTATACAATATATATGTTATATATTTTCATTTTGTTTTCTGTATATGATAGTACAATGGTTCAGGCAGATTTTAATACTCAGTTATGTGGTTTTATTGTCACAATTCAATGGAGTTAGTGTTTTACCTCCTCACAAGATTTGAAAATGAAGTAAAAAACATGATTTTTACCAATGTTTCCACTGAGAATTAGAATAACAGTTATATGAAACAAAATGTTTGCCAAATTCAGATAACCGAACACAACCTGTTATCAAAGACATGATTTGGAAAGTTTAATGACTTAATAAAAATGTTACAGCCAATTTTGTCAAATATGCATTTTTGCTTCAACTCATGCAATTTCGACACCCTGAAAATTCCTGCACACACTTGCAAGCTTACTACCCAATGGAAATTGTGTACAGATACCTCCTTTATGCAATAGAAAGGGTTTAAGGTATACAGGAAAATGTGGGAACGAAAATCTTGTTTTTCACCCCTGGCCAACTGACTATATGTGTTTATGAATTATTATCAGATTCTGATGATACCAGGTGTTCACGATAAGGTGAACGTGTCCTTCCCCAACGGTGGCACCCGTCACAAACACATGCAAAGGCAAGACAAGAGTTCACCTAAACAAACACGGGAATAAAATAGAGAATTGCGTCGGACATCTAACGCAGGTCAAATAGCTGGGATGTTTCTCAGGTGCGGGGTATTTCTTCAGTTACTGCTTCAAAACAAATCATTTTTAAATGAAAAGGAGACGAAAATTATTATTTTTCTACAACCCAATATTTCCCGGACATCCAGATGTCTGTTTGTTGCCTGATATTTATTTTTTATTGATAGTGGAATTTTTTAACAAATTATTAAAAGGCAGGGTCTAGAGGTTCAAAATTGTCCACATTCAATATTCATAATTATTGGCTGTCATGATTGGAAATACACTGCATTGTGTAAATATTTTCATACTATGCATCTAAAAGAACTAGTAAATGTACGTTTCATGAACAGTTTGATATTGAAATCATATGCGAATCAAAGCTATGCAGGTTTCTTTAAGCACGAACACAGTTGTGTCCCTTGAATTCAAATCAGCAAACTTCGAACTGTGACTCACAAATTGAGACGGGGAACAGAGCCGATCCCGTACAGTGTGTCTGTGTCCGTGTTGTGTGTGTTAGGTCGGCAGTGAGGTGTCTTTCAACATTATTTCATGTTCTTGGATTTACCATGTATAGTTGTGTAGAGTTCATAATCAGTAGAGTACTCGGATCTCAATACCGTGAGATGTAATTCAGGTCGTGGGTATGTAACACACTTTATTCTGGCTTTAAATATATGTCGCCGTCCTGTATCACTCGTCCTAACACTTTATGTTATCAGCAGTAGCGGGTTACAATATTATGTAAATTATGTTTTAACTAAGATTTGCTATCGCCTGCATATTTCAGTACAGGTAGAATCCTACTACAACCACCCGCCATATTGGGTCAGCGGGTACTCTACTCTTGACAAACAATATCATGTGCTGGAATGTTTCTATAGAGAAAAGCATAACAAGGAACAAGGCTGATTATATGACAGGTGCATTTGAAACCACAAACAGTGTCTTCACAGCTGATTTTGTTGGAACGTCATTTGTTGATTTTTCGACAAAATAAATATATGTCAACGAAAATATTTAACTTTCACATTTCTTTATCAGAATTATCGGGTAAATTCCATAAGCCATACAAAACACAACTAAAACATAACATATAGACATATCTACATATGTAATGCTCTGACAGTTTTACAGGCATTACATTCTATGAGTATTAATTTGCTTTTAAAACATACAACACTGACTTAATGACATTGATTAAGGGATTCAACGCTGAAAGAAACACCCTGAAATATGTACTTTTTATTAATAGAAACGCCCCCTTTTCTCAGATGGAATAATGAGAACGAAAAACCTTTAGCAATTTTTTTTAACTATATTGTTACAAGATATAAGAGTTCATATATAAAAGTATGAAAAATAACAAACACAACAGGTAGTTGCCCAACGTTTGCAAACGTTTTGCATGTCATGTTGTAGTTCCCCATACAGGGGGGTACAGCATAAACTAGTTTAATACACATTGCTGAATACAGAGGCACACGACTCTTGCTCAAAAGTTGTTTGATCAAGGTTACAATATATTCAACGCATCAGTAAAATTTACAAGGTTTTATAGTAGTAAGTTGAGGATATTTTAAAAAGTGACGCACCTATGACAAAAATGATATCCGATACAATTCCCTATTTTGACTTTTACCATGTGTTCACGTTCGTTTTTTTCACGGGAACAATTGATTTGCCTTTACATGTGATGGGTACGGGTATGATACATAGGCTTTTATTAAAGTCAATATTGAAAATCGGCATCAGTCCGGACTAGTACAAGCAGCAACACCCACGCATGTCGATGCACGTCGACAAAATTACAATAATCTTGAACACGACGTTAAACCCCATTTCCCCTCACTTCTAAACTTTAAAATGTCTAAATAAGTTGCAAAAATTTCGCGGCCAATGATATAACACGCCGGAGGACGCTATCGCTGACCTAATTGCTACATGTAGTTTCGCCCTAAGGTGGGGATTCCCCAGTGACGTCATGAATCTTCGTGGTTTAAATGGAATGAGGTGAGCTCGTACGGTTTTTTTATCACTGCCTTTACTTTATGATTATGTATTTTGTACATATTTTCATAATATGCACCTATTAATAAATTGAATCATGAGAATCTGTAGATTCAGGAAGTAGAAGCAACGAACCCCACACAGATCAACAGATTCGTGTGATTTCTCTGACTTAAATCATGTTGTGATTCTATAATTTTGCATAATGACCTCTATCAGCTTCAGTTTTACTTGTGGAAAATGCACGTTCAGAATAGCAACTGAATTCCTGGCTGAAAATCAACGGCAAGAACAATAGCGTGATGTCCTTATACTGTAAATAATGTAAAGACACTAGTAACTGCTCTTTACAAATAGTTTGATATTGAAATAATGTACGAATCACACACTGTAACGCCTACACAGAGTCCCTTGTTTATTTATATGAGCAAATTGGGAACAATGAACCACATTTTGACACATTCCTTTCAAGATAGCTAAGATAAAAAACAGAACAACATTTGGGGTGTCATACAATATAATGGTAGGGTCGGGAGGGGATTGGTCAATCCAACTGTTTTATGTTAATTAGGAGAATACTGAATTAATTAAAAGAATTTAAAATTTGACAACTCAGCATTTTTTTAATGTACACGGACATCAGTTCGATCCCCGGCCGCGTCATAGCAAAAGACGTTAAAAGATTGTATTTGTTGTTACCCTGTCTGGCGATCGGTATTAAGGGGCTAAAACAAGGACTGGTCGGCTCGGAGTCAGTTTACTGTGTCTGAGTGGGGTATTCATGTTAAACTGCGGCATGGTATCTCAGTAAGCTAGCACTATAAATCTGCATCAGTCCGGACTAGTACAAGCAGCCACACACACACACACGTGCATGCACATCGCTATATAAGTGCAATAATCTGGGACGCGACGTTAAACCCAATTTCACCTCACCTCATTTATTTGGAAATGTCCTCCACATGTCTACCATAAAACTTTCTGAAAACTTTACTGAGACCCCTGAGACGCTCTGAAATCCTCATAGATGGAAATGCTCAATTGCACCTTAAATGTTGTTAAACATATGACACCAAAGGCCAAGCTGCTGGAATATTGCTGGAATGTCTGTTTTTTTCTGTATTCCTCCTTACAGACATATATTATGAAGCACTGACTGAAAACATATTCTGTTTCCTACAGGATTCTCAGGACCCCTACCCTACACACCTCTTCTAGTTCGGGTCGGTAAATCAGTGAAAGGGAATTGGCTATTTTATGGCTATTGAAAGGTGTCATATCATCAATATACCTGCAACCTAACTTGAACGTCTTGCCCAATTTACCTTGTGCCTACTCAGGATGACTGAGGATTTCTTGGGAGCCCGTGTGCAAAATACGCCCGTCGGAAAGCGCGCGGTAAATTTACTATATCAGTCTCGTTAGTCGTATCGGTAGGCACGCTTGGCAGTTCAAAACTGTGCTAGTTAGTGGTGTGTCAGTAACTCTGCTTTCTGATTGGTTGTTTTAAACACTGGAGTCCGTATCTAAAATTAGACGCTCGCGTCGTGTGGAGATAGCGTCTATTGTTAGATACGGACTCCAGAAAAAACAGACTTGCCAGTAATATTACGGCAACTTCGGCCTTTGGTGTCATATGTTTAACAACATTTAAGGTGCAATTGAGCATTTCCATCTATGAGGATTTCAGAGCGTCTCAGGGGTCTCAGTAAAGTTTTCAGAAAGTTTTATGGTAGACATGTGGAGGACATTTTCAAATAAGTGAGGTGAGGTGAAATTGGGTTTAACGTCGCGTCCCAGATTATTGCACTTATATAGCGACGTGCATGCACGTGTGTGTGTGTGTGTGTGTGTGTGTGTGTGTGTGTGTGTGTGTGTGTGTGTGTGTGTGTGTGTGTGTGTGTGTGTGTGTGTGTGTGTGTGTGGCTGCTTGTACTAGTCCGGACTGATGCAGATTTATAGTGCTAGCTCACTGAGATACAATGCCGCAGTTTAACATGAATACCCCACTCAGACACAGTATACTGACTCCGAGCCGACCAGTCCTTGTTTTAGCCCCTTAATGCCGATCGCCAGACAGGGTAACAACAAGTACAATCTTTGACCGTCCAAATAAGTGACCAAAATGATGTCCGATGCAATTCCCTATTTTGAGTAGTACCATAATTTTCCGGTGTTTTTTTATGTTTTTAGCTGATATTGATTATGACTACGGAATGGGTTTTGTCGCTTTTAGATTATGAATATTATGCCGCTTTTATTAACCTTATATGATAGGAATCGACTGGTCTCAGATACAATGATATTAGAGTAAGGACAGACAACATAAGAATGTTCAAATATATATTTACTAGACTTCAAAATAGATGAATGTACACGGACATCAGTAGAACACGGATATAACGAACTACAAGGGACCAGAGAGATCAGTTCGTTATATCCGTTGTTCGTTATACACGTTTTCGCTCGGAAACGTCCGCCATCTTGGATCAACAGCATTAATAATTCTCAATTTCTTGTCTAAACTGATAGCTTGCCTCTTACTATTACTTACTTACTTACTTTGGAGATTTAACGTGCGCTTTCCGACTGGTGCGTATTTCGCACACGAGTCCGGCCAGGCCATTTAATGTGTTTCCGAAAGGGGCGAAAGTGGTGTGTGCAACCCAAGAGGGTGCTTTAGGGGTTGCTTATATAGAATTTGGGAATTTTGAGATTTGGAATAGATGCCAATGGGGTTGGGGAGGAGAACTAAGGGAGCTGGGTATGGTGGATGTTTGTTTGTTTATGTGATTTTGATTTGGTATAATTATAGTGTTTTTAGATGCGTTTTATTAGTTCCGTTTTGATTAAGAATACGCCTAAGGCCTTGAAGTTTTCTAGTTTATTTTGTGGGTTTAGTATTGCTTCTATAGTGAGAGCCTTGTTTAGATTGAGGGTGGTTTGTAATGCGGTTCGATGTGTTAGGTAGTGTGTGCAGTGGATGAGTGCGTGTTCTGGGGTTTCTGGTTGTTTGCAGTGTGGGCAGTTACCTGTAGTGTTTTTAAAAAAAAAACCATTTAGGTGGTTATTTAGGTTGGTGTGTCCTGTTTAGAGTAACTCTGTCGATTTTTTTTGATGGATGGAGAATTTTTTGATTTGGCTATTTGAGTTTAGATATAGGTTATGCCATTTTTTGTTGATTTTTTGCTTGTTTACACTTTGAATTTCTGATTTTGAGATGGGTAAGTTTTAGCTTAATTCTGGGATTTTGAGGGATAGTTTAGCTGCTTTATCGCCGTTTTCATTACCGTAAATTCCTACGTGGGCGGGTATCCACAAGAAGGTTATTTGTTTGCCTGCCTTAGTTAGGTCGTTGGAGCTTTTAAGTATTTGATTTATTAATTTAGGTCGGTTTTTGGTACTTTTGTTTTGGAGGGCTTGCAATCCACTCAGGGAGTTGGTAAGTATTAGGATTTTTTTTGTGGTTTTTGAATTCTTGATTATGGAGGGCTGAGGCCATGCCCATTAGTCCTGCCGTGAAGATTGATTGGTTGTTTGGGAGTCGGAAGGATTGTGTGGTTTTAGTTGGTTGTGTGGTATGGACTCTGAAACCTGTGTGTTTGGAGGTCGGATCTGAGGATCCGTCCGTGTAAATGTGACACCAATTTGGCCAACTTTCGTGTATGTATGCTAGTGTGGTAGTTTTAGCTATGTTTGGGTCGGTTTGTTTATTTATTTGGCTAGCTAGTGTTGTGTCTATTTTGGGTATTTTAAGTTTAGGGGTGAAGATATTTGATTGTTTGCAGTTTTGTTTCAGATTTTTAATTTGGTGTTTATTTAGGTAGTTTGTTATTCTTTGGGATATTGGGGTAAGTAAGGGGTGTTTACGAGCTAGAGCTTGGTTTTTGCGGCTGAAGTTTTGGTTTATTAAGTTTTGGATGAGAGGGTTTGATTGGGACGCGGCCCAGAAATTTAAGCTTAGCTATTCCCTGCGTAGACTTATAGGCATTTCTCCTGTTAAGGCCTGAAGTGAGGTGTAGGAGGTGCCATGTTGGGTGCGTGTAATTAGTTTGAGAGCCTGATATTGTAAAACGACATAAAAAAAACCTAACATTAACAACTGAACCAACCACGCCCAAAAAGCAAATAATCTCGCCAACCACTTTTCGGCCGTTAGCAGTAACACCAACTTCAGTCAAAAATTCCAAGATAAACTTAAAACAGAAAATAAACCCACAAAAGAACCAAACAATAACAATCTAGAAATAAATCAACCATACACAATGGAGGAGCTCTTCTACGTAATCCAAAACAGTAAAAAGGGCACAGCCCCAGGATTAGGCCTAACTTCTTACCAAATAATTAAAAAACTCCCCCTAAAACTACTCCAGGCACTACTCAAACTATACAATCTCATCTACCTTAACGGACAGGTTCCTACTCCCTGAAAACAGGCCCTAGTCATACCAATCCCTAAGCCTAATAAACCAGCTAATCAAGCTAACTCATATAGACCAATATCCCTAACTTCAAACTTATGTAAAGTAATGGAATCAATGGCTAAAAATAGATTACAACATTACTTAACCAAAAATAACATCATTAACCCAGATCAAAGCGGTTTCACTCCTGGCCGCTCAACCCTAGATAACCTCGCCCGACTAGAACAAGATATTAAGACAGGACAACTAAATAAACAATATACCACAGGCATCTTCTTAGACTTCTCTAAAGCCTTCGACATGGTATGGCACGATGGGCTAATATAAAAACTTTAAAAAATAGGACTCAAAGGTCAGATAATAAACTACATCCAGGACTTCCTAAACAATCGTTAAATAACCGTGGGTATAGACCAAACTCTATCGGACCAATGTCCCCTAGAAAATGGCACTCCACAGGGCAGTATCCTCAGCCCCACCCTCTTCAATATAATGATAAACGATCTATTCGAGGGCCTATCCCCTAAAGTAAACACATCAAAATTCGCGGATGATGGAGCCATCTGGATCCGCACTAAAAGCATGAAAAGGGTCCAAAATTTA
This sequence comes from Haliotis rufescens, assembly GCF_023055435.1. Lineage (NCBI taxonomy): Eukaryota > Metazoa > Mollusca > Gastropoda > Lepetellida > Haliotidae > Haliotis > Haliotis rufescens. The sequence continues at coordinate 57,851,502 of NW_025963890.1, read as the reverse complement.
CTCCAAAAATCTCTTAATAAAATACAACAATGGGCTGACAAATGGGGCTTCTCCCTTAACTCAGAAAAAACAACAGGAATAGTATTCAAACATAAAAACATGAAACCCGCCTCCCCAATCCTCCAGCTAAACAATCAAACAATCAAATTTCAAAAACAAACCAAATTCTTATTTTCGATGAACATCTCACCTGGGATGCTCACATCCAAAACCTAACAACTAAATGCAGTAAAGACCTAAACACCCTAAGATGCCTAAATAAAGCTCTCTCTCTCATTGACTCCCGTCTACTCTAGCTTTCCGAGCACGTGATGTGAACGTTCATTTCACTTTCCTGGGAACACTGGATGGGATGCCGTACTGCTGTTTTTTTGTATATCAGAAAACAGACCTTAAGCGTCGTTCAGTTTCTGTCTCTTCCGTCGGTCACTCGCGATCGTCAGAATTGTAATACGTATTACTTTGTCTCGTTCCGCACATTTAATGTAATCTACCACTAAACGGTCAGATCTTGTTAATTCTCGATAAGGGAAATACTATTAAACCATTAATGTTGCAGATACACACTTAGGTTTCAACACTGCGCTTCCACACTTGATACCCCTAGGTGTAATCTCTCTTTCAGGCCGTACAGCATATATCTAATAAAACATTCCACTCTCATCCCCTTCTTTGTCCTACCCGTCTGTATTAATCATCCCTTTTTCAACTCCAGACATTAAGAACATTTAGGGCTGCCTCATACTCGAGGGTTCCCTTGTATAATTAAGTTTATTTAACGTCACTCATAACTTTATTTCAGGGACTATATGTTAGCCAAGACACATACCCAGCTCCACCATTTCCATCAGTGTTTGCTCTCTGTTCACACTGACACTGATCACCCCCAACCCTGGCAGCTCGAGCACTGCTGGTGTTGTTGGGCGGGGCCTCGGTGGCAGCTCTGGGCGGAACACAAATGATATTTTGATCACCCAGCAGGCTCTCGTGTGTACACTGAACTGCTCGGTTGTGAGGGGACGCTGATGCCATTGTAGGACTGAAAATACGATCAGAGGTTTTGCAGTATTTTACAAGTTGATTCAATCGGGTGTCAGCAGATAACGTCAGTGACGGATATAATAAGGACCATGGATGATTATATTGTAAGGTATTTTCCTTTTCAAACAACAAAGCACGAACGGCTTTTCTTTTTTTTAAATTCTAACAACGGGCAAGTCTACGACGCCAAAAGAACGTTAACTGCTTGTTTGTACTGTTTCTATGAACATCAAATTTGAGTCAAAGACTTGCTCATGTTCAAATGCTAGTAAAACGCTTCCCGAAAACCTCAATATATTTTCAATACATCATTATCTCACCAATAAGTGTTGCTGTAAGTCCATTAAATGCGAACAGAACATTTCCATATTCATATTAGTCAGTTGGCCACCAGCGGAAAAGAGGCTTAGTTTAGATTTAGACATATTTTTTCTTTATGACTTTACTATTTTGGTGTTTTTAAGCATTGTAGCAATTATCCCACTCATCCGCTACATCAACATATTCTACCACCATATCTCAATAAGCAATTTTCGTCAAAATGTGTTTTTGGAGGGTGAGGTAACATTGTATACAATATCTATGTAATATATTTTCATTTTGTTTTCTGTATATGATAGTACAATGGTTCAGGCAGATTTTAATACTCAGTTATAGTGGTTATATTGTCACAATTCAATGGAGTTAGTGTTTTACCTCCTCACAAGATTTGAAAATGAAGTAAAAAACATGCTTTTTACCAATGTTTCTACTGAGAATTAGAATAACAGTTATATGAAATAAAATGTTTGCCAAATTCAGATAACCGAACACAACCTGTAATCAAAGACATGATTAGGAGAGTTTAATGACTTAATAAAAATGTGACAGCCAATTTTGTCAAACTATGCACTTTTGCTTCAACTCATGCAATTTCTGAAAATTCCTGAAAATTCACGCACACACTTGCAAGCTTACTACCCAATGAAAATTGTGTACAGATACCTCCTTTATGCAATAGAAAAGCTTTAAGGTATACAGGAAAATGTGGGAACGAAAATCTTGTTTTTCACCCCTGGCCAACTGACTATATGTGTTTATGAAATATTATCAGATTCTGATGATACCAGGTGTTCACGATAAGGTGAACGTGTCCTTCCCCAACGGTGGCACCCGTCACAAACACATGCAAAGGCAAGACAAGAGTTCACCTAAACAAACACGGGAATAAAATAGGGAATTGCGTCGGACATCTAACGCAGGTCAAATCGCTGGGATGTTTCTCAGGTGCGGGGTATTTCTTCAGTTACTGCTTCAAAACAAATCATTTTTAAATGAAAAGGAGACGAATAATTGGGGTTTTTCTACAACCCAATATTTCCCGGACATCCAGATGTCTGTTTGTTGCCTGATATTTATTTTTGGTTGATAGTGGGTTTTTTAACAAATTATTAAAAGGCAGGGTCTAGAGGTTCAAAATTGTCCACATTCAATATTCATAATTATTGGCTGTCATAATTGGAAATACACTGCATTGTGTAAATATTTTCATACTATGCATCTAAAAGAACTAGTAAATGTACTTTTCATGAACAGTTTGATATTGAAATCATATGCGAATCAAAGCTATGCAGGTTTCGTTAAGCACGAACACAGTTGTGTCCCCTGAATTCAAATCAGCAAACTTCAAACTGTGACCCACAAATTGAGACGGGAACAGAGCCGATCCCGTACAGTGTGTCTGTGTCCGTGTTGAGTGTGTTAGGTCGGCAGTGAGGTGTCTTTCAACATAATTTCATGTTCTTGGATTTACCATGTATAGTTGTGTAGAGTTCATAATCAGTGGAGTACCCGGATCTCAATGCCATGAGATATAATTCAGGTCGTGGGTATGTAACACACTTTATTCTGGCTTTAAATATATGTCGCCGTCCTGTATCACTCGTCCTAACACTTTATGTTATCAGCAGTAGCGGGATATTGAAATCATATGCGAATGTCATTAAGTCAGTGTTGTATGTTATGAAAACAAATGAATACTCATAGAATGTAATGCCTGTAAAACTGTCAGAGCATTACATATGTAGATATGTAGATATGTTATGTTTTAGTTGTGTTTTGTATGGCTTATGGAATTTACCCGATAATTCTGATAAAGAAATGTGAAAGTTAAATATTTTCGTTAACATATATTTATTTTGTCGAAAAATCAACAAATGACGTTTCCAAATCAGCTGTGAAGACACTGTTTATGGTTTCAAATGCACCTGTCATATAATCAGCCTTGTTCCTTGTTATGCTTTTCTCTATAGAAACATTCCAGCACATGATATTGTTTGTCAAGAGTAGAGTACCTGCTGACTCAATATGGCGGGTGGTTGTAGTAGGATTCTACCTGTACTGAAATATGCAGGCGATAGCAAGTGTTTCTTATTCGCTGTCGTATACAGCAATCTTAGTTAAAGCATAATTTACATAACATTGTAATCCCGCTACTTCTGATAATATATACTGTTTTGACGTGACTACGGCTTGGCCGGATAACCGGCCTACGGTGTTGAAAGAGTTAACGCTGAAAGAAACACCCTGAAATATGTACTTTTTATTAATAGAAACGTCCCCTTTTCCCTGATGGAATAATGAGAACGAAAAACCTTTAGCAATTTTTTTAAGCTATATTGTTACAAGATATAAGAGTACATATATAAAAGTATGAAAAATAACAAACACGACAGGTAGTTGCGCAACGTGTCCAAACGTTTTGCATGTTATGTTGCAGTTCCCCAATCAGAATGAAGTGTCTGTATAATATCATACAGGGGCGTACAGCATAAACAAGTTTAATACACATTGCTGAATACAGAGGCACACGACTCTTGCTCAAAAGTTGTTTGATCAAGGTTACAATATATTCAAGGCATCAGTAAAACTTTGAAAAGGTTTTATAGTAGTAAGTTGAGGATATTATAAAATTTGACGCAAAAATGATATCCGATACAATTCCCTATTTTGACTTTTTCCATGTGTTCACTTGCGTTTTTTTCACGGGAACAATTGATTTGCCTTTTCATGTGATGGGTACGGGTATGATACATAGGCTTTTATTAAAATCAATATTGAAAATCGGCATCAGTCCGGACTAGTACAAGCAGCAACACCCACACATGTCGATGCACGTCGCCAAAATTACCATAATCTTGAACACGACGTTAAACCCCATTTCCCCTCACTTCTAAACTTTAAAATGTCTAAATAAGTTTTTAAAAATTTCGCGGCCAATGATATAACACGCCGGAGGACGCTATCGCTGACCTAATTGCTAGTTTCGCCCTAAGGTGGGGATTCCCCAGTGACGTCATGAACCTTTGTGGTTAAAATGGAATGAGGTGAGCTAGTACGTTTTTTTTTATCACTGCCTTTACTTTATGATTATGTATTTTGTACATATTTTCATAATTTGCACCTATTAATAAATTGAATCATGAGAATCTGTAGATTCAGGAAGTAGAACAACCAGCCCCAAACAGATCAACAGATTCGTGTGATTTCTCTGACTTAAATCATATTGTGATTCTATAATTTTGCATAATGACCTCTATCAGCTTCAGTTTTACTTGTGGAAAATGCACGTTCAGAATAGCAACTGAATTCCTGGCTGAAAATCAACGGCAAGAACAATAGCGTGATGTCCTCATACTGTAAATAATGTAAATACACTAGTAAGTGCTCTTTACAAATAGTTTGATATTGAAATAATGTACGAATCACACACTGTAACGCCTACACAGAGTCCCTTGTTTATTTATATGAGCAAATTGGGAACAGTGAACCACATTTTGACACATTCCTTTCAAGATAGCTAAGATAAAAAACAGAACAACATTTGGGGTGTCATACAATATAATGGTAGGGTCGGGAGGGGATTGGTCAATCCAACTGTTTTATGTTAATTAGGAGAAAACTGAATTAATTAAAAGAATTTAAAATTTGACAAATCAGCATTTTTTGAATGTACACGGACATCAGTTCGATCCCCGGCCGCGTCATAGCAAAAGACGTTCAAAGATTGTACTTGTTGTTACCCTGTCTGGCGATCGGCATTAAGGGGCTAAAACAAGGACTGGTCGGCTCGGAGTCAGTATACTGTGTCTGAGTGGGGTATTCATGTTAAACTGCGGCATGGTATCTCAGTAAGCTAGCACTATAAATCTGCATCAGTCCGGACTAGTACAAGCAGCCACACACACACACACACACACACACACACACACACACACACACGTGCATGCACGTCGCTATATAAGTGCAATTATCTGGGACGCGACGTTAAACCCAATTTCACCTCACCTCACCTATTTGGAAATGTCCTCCACATGTCTACCATAAAACTTTCTGAAAACTTTACTGAGACCCCTGAGACGCTCTGAAATCCTCATAGATGGAAATGCTCAATTGCACCTTAAATGTTGTTAAACATATGACACCAAAGGCCGAAGCTGCTGGAATATTGCTGGAAAGTCTGTTTTTTCTGTATTCCTCGTTACAGACATATATTATGAAGCACTGACTGAAAACATATTCTGTTTCTAACAGGAATCTCAGTACCCCTACCCTACACACTTCTTCTAGTTCGGGTCGGTAAATCAGTGAAAGGGAATTGGCTATTTTATGGCTATTGAAAGGTATCATATCATCAATATACCTGGAACCTAACTTGAACGTCTTGCCCAATTTACCTTGTGCCTGCTCAGGATGACTGAGGATTTCTTGGGAGTTAAATCAACACAAATATCATCTATTTTACGAAGTTCTGAATACGTAAGCTCATAATATATAATAAATGCTAATCCACATTGTTAATATCGTTATAATATACGAATATATTGACAATGCAACTATAACAATTGAATAATTGACTTAATCAAAGTAGATATTAATGTAAAATGTAACTTACATTGACTTCTTGTTTGTTTGTTTAAGATTCATTCATATTATACAGTCCGTCCCTTTAGAGACCTGAAACAGCTGCAGAGCCCGTGTGCAAAATACGCCAGTCGGAAAGCGCGCGGTAAATTTACTATACAGATATCAGTCTCGTTAGTCGTATCGGCTAGGCACGCTTGGCAGTTCATAACTGTGCCAGTTACGTGTGTGTGTCAGTAACTCTGCTTTCTGATTGGTTGTTTTAAACACTGGAGTCCGTATCTAAAATTAGACGCTCGCGTGTGGAGATGGTGTCGATTGTTAGATACGGACTCCAGAAAAAACAGACTTTCCAGCAATATTCCAGCAGCTTCGGCCTTTGGTGTCATATGTTTAACAACATTTAAGGTGCAATTGAGCATTTCCATCCATGAGGATTTCAGAGCGTCTCAGGGGTCTCAGTAAAGTTTTCAGAAAGTTTTATGGTAGACATGTGGAGGACATTTTCAAATAAGTGAGGTGAGGTGAAATTGGGTTTAACGTCGCGTCCCAGATTATTGCACTTATATAGCGACGTGCATGCACGTGTGTGTGTGTGTGTGTGTGTGTGTGTGTGTGTGTGTGTGTGTGGCTGCTTGTACTAGTCCGGACTGATGCAGATTTATAGTGCTAGCTCACTGAGATACCATGCCGCAGTTTAACATGAATACCCCACTCAGACACAGTATACTGACTCCGAGCCGACCAGTCCTTGTTTTAGCCCCTTAATGCCGATCGCCAGACAGGGTAACAACAAGTACAATCTTTGAACGTCCAAATAAGTGACCAAAATGATGTCCGATGCAATTCCCTATTTTGACTAGTACCATAAGTTTCCTGTGGTTTTTTTATGTTTTTACCTGATATTGATTATGACTACGGAATGGGTTTTGTCGCTTTTAGATTATGGATATTATGCCGCTTTTATTAACCTTATATGATAGGAATCGACTGGTCTCAGATACAATGATATTAGAGTAAGGACAGACAACATAAGAATGTTCAAATATATATTTACTAGAATTCAAAATAGATGAATGTACACGGACATCAGTAAAACACGGATATAACGAACTACAAGGGACCAGAGAAATCAGTTCGTTATATCCGTTGTTCGTTATACACGTTTTCGCTCGGAAACGTCCGCCATCTTGGATCAACAGCATTAATAATTCTCAATTTCGTGTCTAAACTGATAGCTTTCCTCTTACTATTACTTACTTACTTACTTTGGAGATTTAACGTGCGCTTTCCGACTGGTGCGTATTTCGCACACGGGCCCGGCCAGTGTGTGTGCAGTGGATGAGTGCGTGTTCTGAGGTTTCTGGTTGTTTGCAGTGTGGGCAGTTACCTGTAGTGTTTTTAAAAAAACCCATTTAGGTGGTTATTTAGGTTGGTGTGTCCTGTTTGGAGTAACTCTGTCGATTTTTTTGATGGATGGAGAATTTTTGGTTTGGTAAGTGGTTTGCTGAGCACTTTTTTGATTTGGCTATTTGAGTTTAGATATAGGTTATGCCATTTTTTGTTGATTTTTTGCTTGTTTACACTTTGAATTTCTGATTTTGTGATGGGTAAGTTTAAGCTTAATTCTGGGATTTTGAGGGACAGTTTAGCTGCTTTATCGCCGTTTTCATTACCGTAAATTCCTACGTGGGCGGGTATCCACAAGAAGATTATTTGTTTGCCTGCCTAAGTTAGGTCGTTGGAGCTTTTAAGTATTTGATTTATTAATTTAGGTCGGTTTTTGGTACTTTTGTTTTGGAGGGCTTGCAGTCCACTTAGGGAGTCGGTAAGTATTAGGATTTTTTTGTGGTTTTTGGATTCTTGATTATGGAGGGCTGAGGCCATGCCCATGAGTCCTGCCGTGAAGATTGATTGGTTGTTTGGGAGTCGGAAGGACTGTGTGGTTGTTGTTGGTTGTGTGGTATGGACTCCGAAACCTGTGTGTTTGGAGGTCGGATCTGAGGATCCGTCCGTGTAAATGTGACACCAATTTGGCCAATTTTCGTGTATGTATGCTAGTGTGGTAGTTTTAGCTATGTTTGGGTCGGTTTGTTTATTTATTTGGCTAGCTAGTGTTGTGTCTATTTTGGGTATTTTAAGTTTAGGGGTGAAGATATTTGATTGTTTGCAGTTTTGTTTAAGATTTTTAATTTGGTGTTTATTTAGGTAGTTTGTTATTCTTTGGGTTATTGGGGTAAGTAAGGGGTGTTTACGAGCTAGAGCTTGGTTTTTGCGGCTGAAGTTTTGGTTTATTAAGTTTTGGATGAGAGGGTTTGATTGGGACGCGGCCCAGAAATTTAAGCTTAGTTGTTCCCTGCGTAGACTTATAGGCATTTCTCCTGTTAAGGCCTGAAGTGAGGTGTAGGAGGTGCCATGTTGGGTGCGCGTAATTAGTTTGAGAGCCTGATATTGTAAAACGACATAAAAAGAACCTAACATTAACAACTGAACCAACCACGCCCAAAAAGCAAATAATCTCGCCAACCACTTTTCGGCCGTTAGCAGTAACACCAACTTCAGTCAAAAATTCCAAGATAAACTTAAAACAGAAAATAAACCCACAAAAGAACCAAACAATAACAATCTAGAAATAAATCAACCCTACACAATGGAGGAGCTCTTCTACGTAATCCAAAACAGGAAAAAGGGCACAGCCCCAGGATTAGACCTAACTTCTTACTTCTTAAAAACTCCCCCTAAAACTACTCCAGGCACTACTCAAACTATACAATCTGATATACCTAAACGGACAGGTTCCTACTCCCTGGAAACAGGCCCTAGTCATACCAATCCCTAAACCTAATAAACCAGCTAATCAAGCTAACTTATATAGACCAATATCCCTAACTTCAAACTTATGTAAAGTAATGGAATCAATGGCTAAAAATAGATTACAACATTTCTTAACCAAAAATAACATCATAAACCCCGATCAAAGCGGTTTCACTCCTGGCCGCTCAACCCTAGATAACCTCGCCCGACCAGAACAAGATATTAAGACAGGACAACTAAATAAACAATATACCACAGGCATCTTCTTAGACTTCTCTAGCCTTCGACATGGTATGGCACGATGGGCTAATATAAAAACATTAAAAAATAGGACTCAAAGGTCAGATAATAAACTACATCCAGGACTTCCTAAACAATCGTTAAATAACCGTGGGTATAGACCAAACTCTATCGGACCAATGTCCCCTAGAAAATGGCACTCCACAGGGCAGTATCCTCAGCCCCACCCTCTTCAATATAATGATAAACGATCTATTCGAGGGCCTATCCCTAAAGTAAACACATCAAAATTTCGCGGATGATGGAGCCATCTGGATCCGCACTAAAAGCATGAAAAGGGTCCAAAATTTACTCCAAAAATCTCTTAATAAAATACAACAATTGGCTAACAAATGGGGCTTCTCCCTTAACTCAGAAAAAACAACAGGAATAGTATTCAAACATAAAAACATGAAACCCGCCTCCCCAATCCTCCAGCTAAACAATCAAACAATCAAATTTCAAAAAACTAAATTCTTTGGACTTATTTTCGATGAACATCTCACCTGGGATGCTCACATCCAAAACCTAACAACTAAATGCAGTAAAGACCCTAAGATGCGTAGAGCTCGCTCTCTCATTGACTCCCGTCTACTCTAGCTTTCCGAGCACGTGATGTGAACGTCCACTTCGCTCTCCTGAGAACTCTGGAGGGGATGGCGTGCTGCTGTTGTTTGTCTGTAAATCAGAAAACAGACCTTTAGTATCGTTCAGTTTCTGTCTCTTCCGTCGGTCACTCGCGATCGTCAGAATTGTAATACGTATTACTTTGTCTCGTTCCGCTCATTTACTGTAACTACCACTAAACGGTCCGATCTTGTACATTCTCGATAAGGGAAATACTATTAAACCATTTATGTTGCAGATGCACACTTAGGTTTCAACACTGCGCTTCCACACTTGATACCCGTAGGTCTAATCTCTCTTTCAGGGCGTACAGCATCTATCTAATAACACATTCCACTCTCATCCCCTTCTTAGTCCTACCGGTCTGTATTAATCATCCCCTTTTCAGCTCCAGACATTAAGAACATTTAGGATGTCATTGCAGGACTGAAAAAACGATCAGAGGTTTTGCAGTATCTAACAAGTTGATTCAATCGGGTGTTAGTAGATAACGTCAGTGACGGATATAATAAGGACCGTGGATGATTATATTGTAAGGTATTTTCCTTTTTAAACAACAAAGCACGAATGGCTTTTCTTTTTTTTTTAAATTCTAACAACGGGCAAGTCTACGACGCCAAAAGAACGTTAACTGCTTGTTTGTACTGTTTCTATGAACATCAAATTGAGTCAAAGACTTGCTCATGTTCAAATGCTAGTAAAACGCTTCCCGAAAACCTCAATATATTTTCAACACATCATAACCTCACCAATAAGTGTTGCTGTAAGTCCATTAAACGCGAACAGAACATTTTCATATTCATATTAGTCAGTTGGCCACCAGCGGAAAAGAGGCTTAGTTTAGATTTAGACATAATTTTTCTTTATAAGTTTACTATTTTGGTGTTTTTAAGCATTGTAGCAATTATCCCACTCTTCCACTACATTAACATAATCTACCAGCATATCACAATAAGCAATTTTCGTCAAAATTTGTCTTTGGAGGGTGGGGTAACATTATATACAATATCTATGTAATATATTTTCATTTTGTTTTCTGTATATGATAGTACAATGGTTCAGGCAGATTTTAATACTCAGTTATATTGGTTTTATTGTCACAATTTAATGGAGTTAGTGTTTTACCTCCTCACAAAATTTGAAAATGAAGTAAAAAACATGCTTTTTACCAATGTTTCCACTGAGAATTAGAATAACAGTTATATGAAACAAAATGTTTGCCAAATTCAGATAACCGAACACAACCTGTAATCAAAGACAAGTTTTGGAAAGTTTAATGACTTAATAAAAATGTGACAGCCAATTTTGTCAAACTATGCACTTTTGCTTCAACTCATGCAATTTCTGAAAATTCCTGAAAATTCACGCACACACTTGCAAGCTTACTACCCAATGAAAATTGTGTACAGATACCTCCTTTATGCAATAGAAAAGCTTTAAGGTATACGGGAAAATGTGGGAACGAAAATCTTGTTTTTCACCCCTGGCCAACTGACTATATGTGTTTATGAATTATTATCAGATTCTGATGATACCAGGTGTTCACGATAAGGTGAACGTGTCCTTCCCCAACGGTGGCACCCGTCACAAACACATGCAAAGGCAAGACAAGAGTTCACCTAAACAAACACGGGAATAAAATAGGGAATTGCGTCGGACATCTAACGCAGGTCAAATCGCTGGGATGTTTCTCAGGTGCGGGGTATTTCTTCAGTTACTGCTTCAAAACAAATCATTTTTAAATGAAAAGGAGACGAATAATTGGGTTTTTCTACAACCCAATATTTCCCGGACATCCAGATGTCTGTTTGTTGCCTGATATTTATTTTTGGTTGATAGTGGGTTTTTTAACAAATTATTAAAAGGCAGGGTCTAGAGGCTCAAAATTGTCCACATTCAATATTCATAATTATTGGCTGTCATAATTGGAAATACACTGCATTGTGTAAATATTTTCATACTATGCATCTAAAAGAACTAGTAAATGTACTTTTCATGAACAGTTTGATATTGAAATCATATGCGAATCAAAGCTATGCAGGTTTCGTTAAGCACGAACACAGTTGTGTCCCTTGAATTCAAATCAGCAAACTTCGAACGGTGACCCCAATTGAGACGGTAACAGAGCCGATCCCGCACAGTGTGTCTGTGTCCGTGTTGAGTGTGTTAGGTCGGCAGTGAGGTGTCTTTCAACATAATTTCATGTTCTTGGATTTACCATGTATAGTTGTGTAGAGTTCATAATCAGTGGGGGGCGGTCGGGTAGCCTAGTGGTTAAAGCGTTCGCTCGTCACGCCGAAGACCCGGGTTCGATTCCCGACATGGGCACAATGTGTGAAGCCCATTTCTGGTGTCCCCCGCCGTGATATTGCTGGAATATTGCTAAAAGCGGCGTAAAGCCATACTCACTCACTCACTCATAATCAGTGGAGTACCCGGATCTCAATGGCATGAGATATAATTCAGGTGGTGGGTATGTAACACACTTTATTCTGGCTTTAAATATTTGTCGCCGTCCTTTATCACTCGTCCTAACACTTTATGTTATCAGCAGTAGCGGGATATTGAAATCATATGCGAATGTCATTAAGTCAGTGTTGTATGTTATGAAAACAAATGAATACTCATAGAATGTAATGCCTGTAAAACTGTCAGAGCATTACATATGTAGATATGTAGATATGTTATGTTTTAGTTGTGTTTTGTATGGCTTATGGAATTTACCCGATAATTCTGATAAAGAAATGTGAAAGTTAAATATTTTCGTTAACATATATTTATTTTGTCGAAAAATCAACAAATGACGTTTCCAAATCAGCTGTGAAGACACTGTTTGTGGTTTCAAATGCACCTGTCATATAATCAGCCTTGTTCCTTGTTATGCTTTTCTCTATAGAAACATTCCAGCACATGATATTGTTTGTCAAGAGTAGAGTACCTGCTGACCCAATATGGCGGGTGGTTGTAGTAGGATTCTACCTGTACTGAAATATGCAGGCGATAGCAAATGTTTCTTATTCGCTGTCGTATACAGCAATCTTAGTTAAAGCATAATTTACATAACATTGTAATCCCGCTACTGCTGATAATATATACTGTTTTGACGTGACTACGGCTTGGCCGGATAACCGGCCTACGGTGTCTGGGGTTTCGATGCTTCTTGGCCGGATAACCGGCCTACGGTGTTGAAAGAGTTAACGCTGAAAGAAACACCCTGAAATATGTACTTTTTATTAATAGAAACGTCCCCTTTTCCCTGATGGAATAATGAGAACGAAAAACCTTTAGCAATTTTTTTAAGCTATATTGTTACAAGATATAAGAGTACATATATAAAAGCATGAAAAATAACAAACACGACAGGTAGTTGCCCAACGTGTGCAAACGTTTTGCATGTTATGTTGTAGTTCCCCAATCAGAATGAAGTGTCTGTATAATATTATACAGGGGTATTGATCAAGGTTACAATATATTCAAGGCATCAGTAAAACTTTGAAAAGGTTTTATAGTAGTAAGTTGAGGATATTTTAAAATTTGACGCAAAAATGATATCCGATACAATTCCTTATTTTGACTTTTTCCATGTGTTCACTTGCATTTTTTTCACGGGAACAATTGATTTGCCTTTTCATGTGATGGGTACGGGTAATGTACGGGAAAAATGTTTTATAAAATTTCGCGGCCAATGAAAACACACCGGAGGACGCTATCGCTGACCTAATTGCTAGTTTCGCCCTATGGTGGGGATTCCCCAGTGACGTCATGAACCTTTGTAGTTAAAATGGAATGAGGTGAGTTCGTACGGGTTTTTTTTATCACTGCCTTTACTTTATGATTATGTATTTTGTACATATTTTCATAATATGCACCTATTAATAAATTGAATCATGAGAATCTGTAGATTCAGGAAGTAGAAGCAGCGAGCCCCAAACAGATCAACAGATTCGTGTGATTTCTCTGACTTAAATCATGTTGTGATTCTATAATTTTGCATATTGACCTCTATCAGCTTCAGTTTTACTTGTGGAAAATGCAGGTTCAGAATAGCAACTGAATTCCTGGCTGAAAATCAACGGCAAGAACAATAGCGTGATGTCCTCATACTGTAAATAATTTAAAGACACTAGTAAGTGCTCTTTACAAATAGTTTGATATTGAAATGATGTACGAATCACACACTGTAACGCCTACACAGAGTCCCTTGTTTATTTATATGAGCAAATTGGGAACAGTGAACCACATTTTGACACATTCCTTTCAGTACATGTTCAGTGTATTAAGTCTAAATTGAGCTGTTATTCGATACCTTTTTTCTCGTTTTATGGCTCATACTTCCTTGTCTTGGTATTAACATGTATGATTGTCTGGAGTTCATAATCAGTGGACCTCCTCCGTGGTCTAGTGGTAGAGCGTCCGCCCGGAGAGCCCGGCCGCGTCATACCGAAAGACGTTAAAAGATGGTACTTGCTGTTTCCCTGTCTAGCGCTCGACATTAAGAGGCTAAATCAAGGACGGCTCGGCTCGGCTCGGCTGGGCTGGGCTGGGCTGGGCTGGGCTGGGCTGGGCTGGGCGCGCGCGCGAGAGAGAGAGAGAGAGAGAGAGAGAGAGAGAGAGAGAGAGAGAGAGAGAGAGCGAGCGCTAAGATAAAAAAACAGAACAACATTTGGGGTGTCATACAATATAATGGCAGGGTCCTGAGGGGATTGGTCAATCCAACTGTTTTATGTTAATTAGGAGAATACTGAATTAATTTAAAGAATTTAAATTTTGACCAGCATTTTTTGTTTTATTGAATTAACCCTTTTTCTACAGTTGTTATTGTGTCTTTGCCTTCCTCGACTGGGAATTACACCAGATGATTAAGTGTTTTCAGTGTTATCCAAACTCTACATATTCCATGAAACTATCTACTGTTTTTAACCCTCCTACCTGGACAGACAGAGACTGACCTACGTAAGGCTATTGGCTGAGTTTGTTATACATATAGGGATCATAAGGTATATACTTATATGTCATGTGCCTGGATTTTAAATGGGAAGATACATTCCTGAAGAAACAATATACATTCATCTATTTTGAAGTCTAGTAAATATATATTTGAACATTCTTATGTTGTCTGTCCTTATTCTAATATCATTGTATCTGAGACCAGTCGATTCCTATTATATAAGGTTAATAAAAGCGGCATAATCTACATAATCTAAAAGCGACAACACCCGTTCCGTAGTCATACGAAATATCAGCTAAAAACATCCAAAAAAAATACCGGAAACTTATGGTACTAGTCAAAAAAGGGAATTGCATCGGGCATCATTTTGGTCACTTAATTGGAGACCGCCTCCGTGGTCTAGTGGTAGAGCGTCTGCCCGGAGAGCGGAAGGTCCGGGGTTCGATCCCCGGCCGCGTCATAGCAAAAGACGTTCAAAGATTGTACTTGTTGTTACCCTGTCTGGCGATCGGCATTAAGGGGCTAAAACAAGGACTGGTCGGTTCAGATTGAGTATACTGTGTCTGAGTGGGGTATTCATGTTAAACTGCGGCATGGTATCTCAGTGAGCTAGCACTATAAATGGGCATCAGTCCGGACTAGTACAAGCAGCCACACACACATGCACGTCGCTATAAAAGTGCAATATTCTGAGACGCGAAGTTACACCAAATTTCACCTCACCTCACTTATATGGAAATGTCCTCCACATGTCTACCATAAAACTTTCTGAAAACCTTACTGAGACCCCTGAATTCCTCATAGATGGAAATGCTCTACTGCATCTTAAATGTTGCTAAACATATGACACTAAGGCCGAAGCTGCTCAATTATGGCTGGAAAGTCTGTTTTTTTCTGTATTCCTCGTTACAGACATATTATGAAGCACTGACTGAAAACATATTCTGTTTCCCACAGGATTCTCAGGGCCCCTACCCTACACACTTCTTCTAGTTCGGGTCGGTAAATCAGTGAAAGGGAATTGGCTATTTTATGGCTGTTGAAAGGTATCATATCATCAATATACCTGGAACCATGGACCTATATACAAGTCCGTGCTGGAACCTAACTTGAACGTCCTGCCCAATTTACCTTGTGCCTGCTCAGGATGACTGAGGATTTCTTGGGAGTTAAATCAACACAAATATCATCTATTTTACGACGTTCTGAATACGTAAGCTCATACTATAAAATAAATGCTAATCCACATTGTGTTAATATCGTTAAAATATACGAATATATTGACAATGGAACTATAACAATTGAATAATTGACTTAATCAAAGTAGATATTAATGTAAAATGTAACTTAATTGACTTCTTGTTTGTTTGTTTAAGAAACATTCATATTATACAGTCCGTCCCATGAGCTCTGTGTGCGAGATACGCTAGTGTAATTTATGACGTTGAGCATGTCCAAAGATATTGATTAGTCGCGTGTCTCACTTCGCTTCTCAAGCAAGTCAGTCGTTCTGGCAAGGGACGCAACTCTTATGTTGTTACGACCTCAATGTAAGTAAGCAGGTTAGATGTCGTCATGCAGAGACTTCGCCAGCTTTTTTCGTTTGAGTCTAAGACAAAATCACTTATAACAGTCAACTGTCAAAACAGTCCATTTGAGTATGATGCATGCATTACATCACCGTAGTAATGGAAGTGAAATTACAATCAGAGGGCGATAAAATACTAATGAATTGAAAAAAAATGGGCAAATCGACATGTTACACTATTTAGCTGTTTTTCGTGCAACGAGCCGCCACGAGTAGGAAACATCGCTCGCTCGTGACATTTGAGATACGTACACGAGCCATTAGCGGTCTTCGTCTAATTATTGCAGTAGTTTTAATTCTTGGATGAATAGAGATAATTAGACTTTTGTATGCTTTAGTGATGAGTCAATAGGCACAGACTTCATTTCTGTTTATATAGACCATTGGCATATTCCAGCTTTATGACGGCGGTCTGTAAATAATCGAGTCTGGACCAGACATTCCAGTGATTGACTTCATGAGCATCGATCCACGCAGTTGGGAATCGAATCGAATGTCGTGGGAATCGATCAACACAATTGGGATACAATGACATGTATCAACCAAGTCAGCGAGCCTGACCACCCGGTCCCGTTAGTCGCCTCTTACGACAGGCATGGTCGCCTTTTACGGCAAGCATGGTTTGCTGAAGACGTGGTACTGACATTATTATCATGTAAGTAATGTAACACCTCTGTCTTCAGGTAACACAGAAAACAACTGTCTGGTCCTACCACTTTATGAATGAGGACTACCTGGGGCTCTGCAAAAAAAACAAAAACGGCAAGATCCACCATGAAGACACCCCCCCCCCCCCCCCCCCCCCCCCTCGACCCATAGCAAGAATGAGAAAACAAAGGTAATGGTATATTAATGTCAAGTGATTGAATCAGACACAAATCTATACATAAAACATGTCAAATGCGTTTCTGCTATTACCATGTTTGAACATCCAAGTGTAGTGTTTGCGTTTGATTTTTTGGGTCAAAACAAGCAGGATTTCATATACTTTTCAGTTTGCTAATTTAATGAAATAAACTAGCAGCAACTTTAAGCTTAAACCTAACAGGTGGGTTCCTATTCCTTTTGTTATACACGGGAAGACAAGGTTTTATAATACTTTTTGAGAATTGAGTAAAACTGTAATGTTTCAGTATCCTCAGTTTGACAGTGTTGCAACAAGGGCCTTACTTTGTGAACCCTGAGGCTGAGACACAGACTGACCTCTAACATTGTACCCATGTGGGGAATCGAACCCGGGACTTCGGTGTGACGAGACAAGGGGGAATTATTGTTTTTCTCCTTCCTTCCTGGCTGTTCAGTTTGTTGGGGATGTTGTGCATGTATGTATCATTAGATAAATACTAATATTTTATGTGCCAGGAGTAAAATGGGAAGGTGAATCCCCAACGTGCTATATATATATATATATATATACACACACACACACACACACACACACACACACACACACACACACACACACACACACATGTATGTATGTATGTATGTATGTATGTATGTATGTATGTATGTATGTATGTATGTATGTATCTGTTATTGAAGTCAAGCACATACATTTAAACTTCATATGTTTTAGACTTCATATGTATCTGTTATCGAAGTCAAGCACATATATTTAAACTTCATACGTTGTCTTTCCTTTTTCAAACATAATGGCATATGAGACAAGTTCATTTCCATCCTGTGGGGTTAAAGGCAGGAGATGAGGTGTGCACTCAACCACACATGTTGTGAGTTCACGGTGTTAGTGGCCGTCTACTGATGCGAGGACACTGGATCCGTGGACGACATCACGGCGGAGAGGACACTGGATCCGTGGACGACATCGCGGCGGAGAGGACACTGGATCCGTGGACGACATTGCGGCGGAGGAGCATACCCGTGGACGACATCGCGGCGGAGAGGACACTGGATCCGTGGACGACATTGAGGCGGAGAGGACACTGGATCCGTGGACGACATCACGGCGGAGAGGACACTGGATCCGTGGACGACATTGCGGCGGAGAGGACACTGGATCCGTGGACGACATTGCGGCGGAGAGGACACTAAATCCGTGGACGACATCACGGCGGAGAGGACACTGGATCCGTGGACGACATCACGGCGGAGAGGACACTGTATCCGTGGACGACATCGCGGCGGAGGAGCATACCCGTGGACGACATCACGGCGGAGAGGACACTGGATCCGTGGACGACATTGCGGCGGAGAGGACACTGGATCCGTGGACGACATCACGGCGGAGAGGACACTGGATCCGTGGACGACATTGAGGCGGAGAGGACACTGGATCCGTCGACGACATTGCGGCGGAGAGGACACAGGATCCGTGGACGACATCACGGCGGAGAGGACACTGGATCCGTGGACGACATCACGGCGGAGAGGACACTGGATCCGTGGACGACATTGCGGCGGAGAGGACACTGGATCCTTGGACGACATTGCGGCGGAGAGGACACTAAATCCGTGGACGACATCACGGCGGAGAGGACACTGGATCCGTGGACGACATCACGGCGGAGAGGACACTGTATCCGTGGACGACATCGCGGCGGAGGAGCATACCCGTGGACGACATCACGGCGGAGAGGACACTGGATCCGTGGACGACATTGCGGCGGAGAGGACACTGGATCCTCGGACGACATCACGGCGGAGAGGACACTGGATCCGTGGACGACATTGAGGCGGAGAGGACACTGGATCCGTGGACGACATTGCGGCGGAGAGGACACTAGATCCGTGGACGACATTGCGGCGGAGAGGACACAGGATCCGTGGACGACATCACGGCGGAGAGGACACTGGATCCGTGGACGACATCACGGCGGAGAGGACACTGGATCCATGGACGACATCACGGCGGAGAGGACACTGTATCCGTGGACGACATCACGGCGGAGAGGACACTGGATCCGTGGACGACATCACGGCGGAGAGGACACTGGATCCGTGGACGACATCGCGGCGGAGAGGACACTGGATCCGTGGACGACATTGCGGCGGAGGAGCATACCCTTGGACGACATCACGGCGGAGAGGACACTGTATCCGTGGACGACATTGCGGCGGAGAGGACACTGGATCCGTGGACGACATCGCGGCGGAGAGGACACTGGATCCGTGGACGACATCACGGCGGAGAGGACACTGGATCCGTGGACGACATCACGGCGGAGAGGACACTGGATCCGTGGACGACATCGCGGCGGAGAGGACACTGGATCCGTGGACGACATTGAGGCGGAGAGGACACTGGATCCGTGGACGACATCACGGCGGAGAGGACACTGGATCCGTGGACGACATTGCGGCGGAGAGGACACTGGATCCGTGGACGACATTGCGGCGGAGAGGACACTAAATCCGTGGACGACATCACGGCGGAGAGGACACTGGATCCGTGGACGACATCACGGCGGAGAGGACACTGTATCCGTGGACGACATCGCGGCGGAGGAGCATACCCGTGGACGACATCACGGCG
The DNA here is from genome assembly GCF_023055435.1 of Haliotis rufescens. Classification (NCBI taxonomy): domain Eukaryota; kingdom Metazoa; phylum Mollusca; class Gastropoda; order Lepetellida; family Haliotidae; genus Haliotis; species Haliotis rufescens. The sequence continues at coordinate 57,831,807 of NW_025963890.1, read as the reverse complement.
GAGAGGACACTGGATCCGTGGACGACATTGCGGCGGAGAGGACACTGGATCCGTGGACGACATCACGGCGGAGAGGACACTGGATCCGTGGACGACATCACGGCGGAGAGGACACTGGATCCGTGGACGACATTGCGGCGGAGAGGACACTAGATCCGTGGACGACATTGCGGCGGAGAGGACACAGGATCCGTGGACGACATCACGGCGGAGAGGACACAGGATCCGTGGACGACATCACGGCGGAGAGGACACTGGATCCGTGGACGACATCACGGCGGAGAGGACACTGGATCCGTGGACGACATCACGGCGGAGAGGACACTGGATCCGTGGACGACATCACGGCGGAGAGGACACTGGATCCGTGGACGACATCGCGGCGGAGAGGACACTGGATCCGTGGACGACATTGCGGCGGAGGAGCATACCCTTGGACGACATCACGGCGGAGAGGACACTGGATCCGTGGACGACATCACGGCGGAGAGGACACTAGATCCGTGGACGACATCGCGGCGGAGAGGACACTGGATCCGTGGACGACATTGCGGCGGAGGAGCATACCCGTGGACGACATCACGGCGGAGAGGACACTGTATCCGTGGACGACATCACGGCGGAGAGGACACTGTATCCGTGGACGACATCACGGCGGAGAGGACACTGGATCCGTGGACGACATCGCGGCGGAGGAGCATACCCGTGGACGTTATTCAAGATAATTTCACGTTTATGGATCACACTCAAATGTTGTGGATTGATATGGTACCAGTGTATGTTGTTATCAAATATAACCCATAACATGCCATTCTATCTCGATCAAAATGTCAGTCATTCACGCAAAAAAAATCACCATTTTCAGTTAAGGCCTGTATGGAACAGAGTGTTGGAAGTGTCAAAATGTTCTCGTCATTATTACAGCCGATCTAAAAACGGTTTCCAACAAAACTAATTAGAAAATACACATATACATAATCGTATTCTCTTTTCAAACAACAACATATAGTCCAAGAATATCTAGTATCTGTGATTCAAGTCTCACCAGCTCAATTCGGAGAACGTAATTATGACACAAGATCTTTAAAGGCATATATGAAAAGCCTGACAATGTCAGTAAATCTTGTAACCTCAAAGTAGAAAATGAGTATCATGTTTTGCTTGTGTGTAAACTCGATCTTCAATAAAGAAAAATATATATTCACAAGTAGTTTACATCTTATCCATTTGTTTTGCATGTTCATGTCAACTTCAAGTGTTACACTATTACAAAGTATTGTCTTGTACACACAGCGTGCATTATTTGTAAGAAATAAAAGCGATAAAAAAATCCATATTCATAAGAGTCGATTGTACGATGCCGCCTCCTTGGTCAAGTGGTAGAGCGTCCGCCCGGAGAGCGGAAGGTCCGGGGTTCAATCCCGGGCCGCGTCATACCAAAAGACGTTAAAAGATGGTACTTGTTGTTACCCTGTCTAGCTCTCGGCATTAAGGGTCTTAAACAAGGACTGGTCGGCTCGGAGTCAGTATACTGTGTCTGAGTGGTGTATTCATGTTAAACTGCGGCATGGTATCTCAGTGAGCTAGCACTATAAATCGGCATCAGTCAGGACTAGTACAAGCAGCCACACACACACGTGCATGCACGTTGCTATATAAGTGCAATAATCTTGGACGCAACGTTAAACCCAATTTCACCTCACCTCACCGACTGTACGATTCCGACCATATCATGAGCATGTGTTCACATTCAAATAGTGAAGATACCAGGTGTTCGCCAAAAGGTTAACGTGTCATAGCTTACCGGTGGCTCCCGTCATAAACACATGCAAAGGCAGGTCAACTGTTCACCTGAAAAACAAACGGGAACATATGGCACATGTCAACATAGGGAGGAAACGCGCATAACTTGTAAATATGTTGAACCATGAGCCTATGACCTCCCACCGCATTACCATACACTCTCAGTACCAAACACACTCTCAGTACCACACACACTCTCAGTACCACACACACTCTCATTACCCTCACACCGCATTACCATACGCTCTCAGTACCACACACACTCTCAGTACCCTCACACCGCATAACCATACACTCTCAGTACCCTCACACCGCATTACCATACACTCTCATTACCCTCACACCGCATTACCATACACTCTCAGTACCACACACACTCTCAGTACCATACACTCTCAGTACCCTCACACCGCATTACCATACATTCTCAGTACCCTCACACCGCATTACCATACACTCTCATTACCCTCACACCGCATTACCATACATTCTCAGTACCCTCACACTGCATTACCAAACACTCTCATTACCCTCACACCGCGTTACCATACACTCTCAGTACCACACACACTCTCAGTACCACACACTCTCAGTACCCTCACACCGCATTACCATACACTCTCAGTACCCTCATACCGCATTACCATACTCTCTCAGTACCCTCACACCGCATTACCATACATTCTCAGTACCCTCACACCGCATTACCATACACTCTCATTACCCTCACACCGCATTACCATACACTCTCAGTACCACACACACTCTCAGTACCACACACTCTCAGTACCCTCACACCGCATTACCATACACTCTCAGTACCACACACACTCTCAGTACCACACACTCTCAGTACCCTCACACCGCATTATCATACATTCTCATTACCCTCACACCGCATTACCATACACTCTCATTACCCTCACACCGCATTACCATACACTCTCAGTACCACACACACTCTCAGTACCATACACTCTCAGTACCCTCACACCGCATTACCATACATTCTCAGTACCCTCATACCGCATTACCATACACTCTCATTACCCTCACACCGCATTACCATACACTCTAAGTACCACACACACTCTCAGTACCCCCACACCGCATTACCATACACTCTCAGTACACACACTCTCATTACCATCACGCCATCTTGCTATACACTCTGATGTTTCTATTATCACATTACACTATAATTAATATATACACGACCCGTGAAGATAGATAAGATAAGATAGATCTTCAGCGCCCCATGCTTGCCGTAAAAGGGGACTATGCTTGTCGTAAGAGACGACGAACGGGATCGGGTGGTCAGGCTCGCTGATGCCCGTCTTCGTATGCCAATTGCGCGGATCGATGCTCATGATGTCAATCACTGGATTGTGTGATCCAGTCTCGATTATTTAGAGACCGATTATTTACAGATCCTCGTTAACCATATAATTAAAACCCCTACCAAGTAGGGCAACCGAGTCTTACAAGGAAGGCAGTTGTTCGTCATGTGAACGTTCTCCGACACAGATTTATTTATTCATGAATGTTTTACCTGCACAAGCTTCATAGCTGCCGCCGCGCATGACAAGAAACTATAAATCATCGAAATATTAGAAAACACAAGAATGTTCAAATACGTGACATTTCCCCTTCATAAGCCATCGAACCTAGCATTTTGCACCGATTGCAAAGGTGAAATACGCTCAGGATAACTGAGGGTTTCTTGGAACTTTAATCAACAGAAATAGCATCAATACAGTGCAACTGTAATATAGCTAAGTGCGCAGTGAAGCGGTCATAAAATCAGACGCATTTTCAATCTAAATTGATTACATGTCTGATATTGATTGTCCAAACAAATTCGAGTATTTCACGTAGTCATGGTACAATTAGGGAATGAACGTACTGTGTTTGGAAATTAGATTAATGTTAGACCGATTTGCTAATAGTATCACTGTATAATGAAATAGATCAGTGGAGACATGCAGATATTCTTAAAATTGACCTCTCCCTCCTTCTCTGCTTCGTACCCAAAATTATAGGTTTCTGGCCTGGCCTAGGGACGCAACTCTGCACAGCGAATCGCGGCGCCTAAGACGACTAGGCCACCCGTGCCCCCGGATACCGGGTGAGCTTCACAGCTACCTGGCTCGGTGCCCGAGTGAGCTTCACTGCTGCCTGGCTCGGTGCCCGGGTGAGCTTCACAGCTACCTGGCTCGGTGCCCGGGTGTGCTTCACAGCTGCCTGGCTCGGTGCTCAGGTGAGCTTCACAGCTACCTGGCTCGGTGCCCGGGTGAGCTTCACTGCTGCCTGGCTCGGTGCCCGGGTGAGCTTCACAGCTACCTGGCTCGGTGCCCGGGTGAGCTTCACAGCTACCTGGCTCGGTGCCCGGGTGAGCTTCACAGCTGCCTGGTTCGGTGCCCGGGTGAGCTTCACAGCTACCTTGCTCGGTGCCCGGGTGAGCTTCACAGCTGCCTGGCTCGGTGCTCGGGTGAGCTTCACAGCTACCTGGCTCGGTGCCCGGGTGAGCTTCACTGCTGCCTTGTCAGTATTTGTGAGAATTTGACAAGAGTGGTAGCAGTGTCAAAACTGAAACAGTCATTGCTTTGGCTCTCAAGGCAAGCGTCACCGATCTACAGTACTTCACAGATAACCTTGCGACCCACAGTACCCCTGTAGCTGACCTTCGCAATAGAAATACCTTGCCACCTTGAGTTAGTGAGCAATTCATCGGTCTCAGATGGAATCAAACGGACTGTACATGCACATGACAGCGGTCTGCAAATAATCTTATCCTTGTTGACACCTTGATGTCCTTTAAAAGAGAAACCCCCTACACCCGCGTCTGATTCGCATCTTCCATTAATAATATGAATGTTAAGAATACTACACATATCTAAAAAGCAACAAAACCTGTTTATAGTTGAAATTACCGAAAATCGTTTCATGCTAAAACTATCCAATCAAAAATACCAACTGTTGTTATCATTACCTTCCAAAAAATCAAGGATATCGTCTTCCACAAAATCAAGTGGTGTGCCATCCCAAGAATTAAAATCACCTCCGATGATAATATACACATCCTCACAACGGATCATCTTATAATAGTAATATAACGTTTTCACATTGACGTAACAGGGTATTCTACCAGGTTGAAGACTCCGGGTGAATATAAACACATGCATACAACAGATCATCTTATAATAGTAATATAACGTTTTCACATTGACGTAACAGGGTATTATACCAGGTTGAAGACTCAGGCTGAATATAAACACATGCATACAACAGGTCTATCATTAAACCGTCTTTCATATACCCCTCTCACACACTTTGGTCCACTCTACAAGATGAGCTAAAGTGTTTCTGATCAATACTGTTACAAAAAAACAGTGGCCCTGATGTGGCAAGGGTAGAAACTAGGGTTTGATAGAGGCTTGTGGACACGCTTGCCTTGGGAAGATGTGATGTAAATAGTAATATCAAATCTGTCTCCTTCAACCATGTTTCAGTCAGCCTGACAATATCAAATAAGTTAACAAAGTTTAATATTATACGTTTATAATCGTCCAGCTTGGATGTTACTCTAGACCCAGAAATTAAATTGTATGGTTCCAGTTAACAAAGGGGACATTGTAGGTGAACCTGTATGAAACACCGTACAATCATCTTGGCCCGGGCCACGTCCCTATCTATTGTTCGTCTTATCTCTCTCATGCTGGGGCGGAGTGATCGAGGCGGAAAGTCAGTTCGGTGTTCTTCATCCTGCCTCCTGGTTCCAGCCTATGTTGGTCTGGCATCACTATCCTGGGTCTGTGCAGAACTACCTCTTCTCTACGTGTCACGTTTTATTACGTTTTACGTTTCACCATGACTGGGTGTGGTTTCTTTTAATTTCTTAAAGGGGCACGGATGGCCCTGTCGTGTAAGGCGCCGCGATTCGCCGTGAAGAGTTGCGTCCCTTGGGCACGCCAGAAACCTATGATTGTGGGTTTGTCAGCACCATACCCGTGCTCGTGGGTTTCACTGAAGTGGTAAACGTCTGAGACCTGCATCACTTCGGGCTTTCCTCCCACATTAAGCTGACCAGCGAGATATAACTGGAATAATGTTAAAAGCGGCGTTAAACCCAACTCACTCACTCACTCTTATAATTTCTTAAAGATAGTCTATGTGCACGTTAAATATCTCTTGACACAAGCTGGGGAAGGTGATTTTCCTTATTTCTATCTATGTTAATAATAGCTAACACCTCTCCCCTGCATGCATCATAGGATTCACTATCTCCTTGTATCCCTATCTGTATTTGACAGTCGTATGTAAATAATCGAGCCTGGACTATACAATCCAGTGATTGACATCATGAGCATATATCTACGCAGTTTGGATACGATGACATGG